>NC_092152.1:8600820-8683320 GCF_045791955.1 Oncorhynchus clarkii lewisi
AACCACTAGGCTACCCTGCCACCTCTACACTCTAACCACTAGGCTACCCTACCGCCTCTCCACTCTAACCACTAGGCTACCCTGCCACCTCTACACTCTAACCACTAGGCTACCCTGCCACCTCAACACTCTAACCACTAGGCTACCCTGCCACCTCTACACTCTAACCACTAGGCTACCCTACCGCCTCTACACTCTAACCACTAGGCTACCCTGCCGCCTCTACACTCTAACCACTAGGCTACCTACCGCCTCTACACTCTAACCACTAGGCTACCCTGCCACCTCAACACTCTAACCACTAGGCTACCCTGCCACCTCTACACTCTAACCACTAGGCTACCCTACCGCCTCTACACTCTAACCACTAGGCTACCCTGCCACCTCAACACTCTAACCACTAGGCTACCCTGCCACCTCTACACTCTAACCACTAGGCTACCCTGCCACCTCAACACTCTAACCACTAGGCTACCCTGCCGCCCCTACACTCTAACCACTAGGCTACCCTACCGCCTCTACACTCTAACCACTAGGCTACCCTGCCACCTCTAATGGTGTCATCAGGTTGGATTACTTAATTCTGTATTTCATATTCTAATCTACCCACTTTAGTCTCAGACATCCTTTGTTTTCTTCACTATTTCATCCTAATTAACTCTTACATACATACATACCCTCAACAGGAGCACTTCTTGCTTTTATTTTTCTGTATGACAGCGGTAGAAAGGTCATGGAGAGTGTAAACAACAGGAGAGAGGTGTGAAATCAGTTCCAGCTCACTGGCTCGTCACAGTGCTTCAATCCAAAGCTTTTTTTTGGGGGGGGGGGGGGGGGGGGGGTTGGTTGCATGAGGCTCTCTCGCTAATCTCTTAGTCAAATAGGGGCCACCATGAACAAAAGCACACCTCTGTATTAAGAGAGCCTTTCTGCATGAGAGAACAACCCCATCCAACCTGTCCACACTTTTCTCCAAACAACAGCGAATGGTTATGTAAGAGACAACAGAACTGTTGTGATGAGCTTTGATATTGTATAAACACTAGAGGGCGGTAGAGAGCTGTAGCATTTTTCTACACGGTGGTATACTGTTATTATGAGGGATTATTATTATTATCTAGGGGTAAAACCGTGACATTACCATATCAGAGATCACAAAATCCCCACAATCCGAACAATTTTAACAGAATAAAGGGATTTCGCTGTTATAGTCCCTGTCGGTATTAGATAGAATGTTGATACCCTGCCTGGCTGTGGGGAAAACAACCTGTGGTTACCTAGGTTACTCTATTAGCTCACAGCAAAAACTGACCTTTTTCAAATGCAATTTTCTTGTTGTCTGCTTGTTTTAGTCAGTAACAAACGACATTTAAGAAAAGTACAACATGTCTAAAATTACTTTTCAACATTGCCTTCTCCAGAGTGTTCTCACTACTTAGGAAAATGTAACACTGCATGGCTTCCCTCATGCCCCTTTTCATGATGTTGCTATCAGCCACAGTGAGTTCGTGAGTGCTAGTTAGCTACTGACCGGAACATTAAGCTAGCCAAGACCAACAGCACAAACAAACATCTCCAAGTAGTGAGTGGAGTTACAAACAGACTATACTAAACAAGTTAAATGTCTTACCTGTGATGAAGTGTTTTTCACACACTTGGACACCAGGTCCCCACATTTCCAAAGCCTAAAAGCCTGAGGCCACAGGGCTCTCCTCACAGCTTCTATTTCCCTATGTGGGAGCATTGTGAACCATAGTATTTAATAAACCTGGTTACATATCCATTGAAAACACAGCAGCTTTTCGGTATGTTTTGTTATTTCGTATAACAAAACAATCGATGACGAAGTCGGCTCTTTTACAATGGAGGTCAATTGGAAAGAATGTTTGTTTTCCTCAACTTGTGGTTGAGGTCGATGGGAATTCCTTATTTTTTTTTATCATGAATATCGACTCAGCGGATACTATTTTCAAAATGCAAAGCTTCTATATTTATGACAAACACTCACCCTCTCTGCATTGCACAAAATACTTTTTTTTTCTAACCAAAGGGCTAGAAATCTAGTCTGGATGGCCGACACCAGCTGTTAAAACCTCTTAAGTCTACCCCCCTCGAACATTCTGTTAAAAATCGCGCAACTTTTCAGCGTCCTGCTACTCATGCCAGGAATATAGTATATGCATATGATTAGTATGTGTGGATAGAAAACACTCTGAAGTTTCTAAAACTGGTTAAATCACGGCTGTGACTATAACAGATCGTGTGTTTCATCGAAAAGCGCAAGAAAAACTGCTCTCTGAAAGCTAAAAATAATTTCCATGCGTCACTTTCATGGGTTGTTAAAAGGGCACAAAATTAATTATGGACCTGCATGCAATTCCTACAGATTCCACACGATGTCGCCATTGTCAGACTTTTTTGTTGGTAAATCCAACTAACTGGATTCAATTTCTTCCGGTCTCCGCCAGGATGTTGTGAGGTGCACATTTTCAGCCATTGATTTGAAGACGAGGAGCTATTGAATATACATCGCCCTGCAATCATTTTGATAGATTATAAACGTTTACTAATACCTAAAGTTGGATTACAAAAGTATTTTGAAGTGTTTTGTGAAAGTTTATCGTCGACTTTTTTAATTTTAAAAAATGACACTGCGTTTTAAAACAATGTTTTTTTCTGAATTACACAGCTTCCATAGAAAGCTATTTTGGGTATATATGGACCGATTTAAACGAAAAAAAGACCCAATAGTGATGTTTATGGGGCATATAGGAGTGCCAAGAAAGAAGCTTGTCAAAGGTAATGAATGTTTTATATTTTATTTCTGCGTTTTGTGTAGTGCCGGCTACGCTAAATCTTTGTTTACGTCGCATTCAGGCATTTTGGGGTGTTGCATGCTATCAGATAATAGCTTCTCATGCTTTCGCCGAAAAGCATTTTAAAAATCTGACTTGTTGGCTAGGTTCACAACGAGTGTAGCTTTAATTCAATACCCTGCATGTGCATTTTGATGAACGTTTGAGTTTTAACGAGTACATTTAGCATTTAGCGTAGCGCATTTGCATTTCCAGGTGTCTACTTGAGACATCTGCGTCTCAAGTAGGAGCAAGAAGTTAAAGTGTTCATGTCAGCCAGGCTACTAGAAACCAGCCGTTGGCCCTGCTTCTTTCATCATCACTGAGGGAAATGTTCATACTACTACTACTGTACATGTCATTGAGAGAGCTTAATTCAGAATACACCTCATATAAAGTCAAACTTTTCCAATATTGCAAGCAAAGTGTGCGATGTCTAAAGTAACTGCCCACCGGGCACACACTGGTTGAATCAATGTCATTTCAATGAAATTACGTTAAACCAAGGTGGAATAGACTTTGAATTGACGTCTGTGGCCAGTGGATGGTTCGCCTGTGTTGAAAACAAGATGCCACAGAAAACCAGGTTTAGCCACTTGCATTTGACATGTTTTGCTCACACCGTGCCAGGATAAACATGGCCTTTATCTAAACCACAGAGACAGGAAGCATATCACAGCTCTTCCCCAGGTCCCAGATGTGACTCCCTGAACCGTGGCCTGGTGTGATGGCAACAGAAGGTCTGGGCGGAGCCACTGAATCCCTCAGAGCCAAGCGAGCAGCTTCTCTCCTCTGTACCACCATCTCCCTGCACTGTTCCCATACATTGCTCTCCTCCCCAGATGTCTTTAGTACTCCCATACATCTTTCACTCTCACTTCTCTTCCCTCTATGTACAGGGTATGTTTGTCCTCTCACCCTGGGGGTGGTTGACAACAGGGAATGTGTACCTTTTTCTAAGTGTCTGGGAATGTCGGTGTGTGTGTGTGTGTGTGTGTGTGTGTGTGTGTGTGTGTGTGTGTGTGTGTGTGTGTGTGTGTGTGTGTGTGTGTGTGTGTGTGTGTGTGTGTGTGTGTGTGTGTGTGTGTGTGTGTGTGTGTGTGTGTGTGAGAGAGGGTGTGTGAGAGGGTGTGTGTGTGTGTGTGTGTGTGTGTGTGTGTGTGTGTGTGTGTGTGTGTGTGTGTGTGTGTGTGTGTGTGCGTGCGTGCGTGCGCGCGCGCGCGTGTGTGTGTGTGTGTGCGAATGACAGAGACACAAAGAGAGAGAGAGTGTGAGGCCCTGGCGAGTGCCAGTGCTAATGGACATAGGTGTAATTAACACCAGGCCATCCGGTGTGTCTGTAGCCTGTGTCGGTATGAGCGTCTCTGCTGTGCCTGTCTCCCTGGGCCTTCTAGTCTGAGCTGCTGCTTCACTCTCCTTTTATGGGCTTCACGCCTCCCGCTGCTGCCGTGATTAACACCACAGGGCCTGCCGTGATTAACGCCGCGGCGCCTGCCTGTTGAAAACCACACCTCCACGGCTTTCGCCGGGTATAATTCCAGTTATCCTGTGATTTGGTCCCACTTTTTTAACGGTTCAAGCGGCAAAGTTAGGGCGCCCTACAGCCTATTGTATTTGTTGGCATATCTTTTTTTGTGTGTGGGGGGGAGGTGTGTGGGGGGGGGGGGGTTGGCCTCTTCTTACTTTGAGCACCTGCACCCTCTAAAGGTCTGTGCACGGCACTGGAGTTGGTTATGAAGAGTACAAGAGTCCTGTCCATCTATTGGGTGGTCTAAAGGAGTCCTGTCCATCTATTGGGTGGTCTAAAGGAGTCCTGTCCATCTATTGGGTGGTCTAAAGGAGTCCTGTCCATCTATTGGGTGGTCTAAAGGAGTCCTGTCCATCTATTGGGTGGTCTAAAGGAGTCCTGTCCATCTATTGGGTGGTCTAAAGGAGTCCTGTCCATCTATTGGGTGGTCTAAAGGAGTCCTGTCCATCTATTGGGTGGTCTAAAGGAGTCCTGTCCATCTATTGGGTGGTCTAAAGGAGTCCTGTCCATCTATTGGGTGGTCTAAAGGAGTCCTGTCCATCTATTGGGTGGTCTAAAGGAGTCCTGTCCATCTATTGGGTGGTCTAAAGGAGTCCTGTCCAGCTATTGGGTGGTCTAAAGGAGTCCTGTCCATCTATTGGGTGGTCTAAAGGAGTCCTGTCCATCTATTGGGTGGTCTAAAGGAGTCCTGTCCATCTATTGGGTGGTCTAAAGGAGTCCTGTCCATCTATTGGGTGGTCTAAAGGAGTCCTGTCCATCTATTGGGTGGTCTAAAGGAGTCCTGTCCATCTATTGGGTGGTCTAAAGGAGTCCTGTCCAGCTATTGGGTGGTCTAAAGGAGTCCTGTCCATCTATTGGGTGGTCTAAAGGAGTCCTGTCCAGCTATTGGGTGGTCTAAAGGAGTCCTGTCCATCTATTGGGTGGTCTAAAGGAGTCCTGTCCATCTATTGGGTGGTCTAAAGGAGTCCTGTCCATCTATGGGGTGGTCTAAAGGAGTCCTGTCCATCTATTGGGTGGTCTAAAGGAGTCCTGTCCATCTATTGGGTGGTCTAAAGGAGTCCTGTCCATCTATTGGGTGATCTAAAGGAGTCCTGTCCATCTATTGGGTGGTCTAAAGGAGTCCTGTCCATCTATTGGGTGGTCTAAAGGAGTCCTGTCCATCTATTGGGTGGTCTAAAGGAGTCCTGTCCATCTATTGGGTGGTCTAAAGGAGTCCTGTCCATCTATTGGGTGGTCTAAAGGAGTCCTGTCCAGCTATTGGGTGGTCTAAAGGAGTCCTGTCCATCTATTGGGTGGTCTAAAGGAGTCCTGTCCATCTATTGGGTGGTCTAAAGGAGTCCTGTCCATCTATTGGGTGGTCTAAAGGAGTCCTGTCCAGCTATTGGGTGGTCTAAAGGAGTCCTGTCCATCTATTGGGTGGTCTAAAGGAGTCCTGTCCATCTATTGGGTGGTCTAAAGGAGTCCTGTCCATCTATTGGGTGGTCTAAAGGAGTCCTGTCCATCTATTGGGTGGTCTAAAGGAGTCCTGTCCATCTATTGGGTGGTCTAAAGGAGTCCTGTCCATCTATTGGATGGTCTAAAGGAGTCCTGTCCAGCTATTAGGTGGTCTAAAGGATTGTGTGTGAAATAAACAAAAAAATATGTTATTGATATTGCCTCAGTTGAGAAAAACTTTTTTTGAGTGGAGTTTTCCTTTAAACCCTCTGAAATAAACGAGCATGTTCAGACAACTAAACAGACAGCGTTTTCCAGTTAGATCTTAGACAAGTCTTCACAGGCTCTAAGATGAAAGATGTATCTGAAAAAAAATCTGATTTATATATATTGGTTTATAATGTATTCGACAGCCTATGGTAAAACCTGAAGACCAAAGCATTCAGCTGGAAATGTCCCTTCTAAATAGAAAGTGAGATGATACATACATAGATGAATAAAAATAAATGAGAAGCCAATCCAAAATGCTGTCACTAGCTCTTCATCATGGCACAAAAACTTATTTTAATTTTTTTTTTCCTGCATCGTTTTTCCAACACTCTTTCTTCCCTGCCAGTGAGTCCCACCAGTCATCTGGCTAATGTCCCGACTCTGCCAACATGATCCAAAGAACACGCAGCGATCAGTCAGCCAACGGGCTGCGACGTTCTCCTGACGGCTGGTATACTGCCTCAGTGGCCAAGCTAAAGTTAGAGTGAAACTCTCCCTTTATCACTAGAGTTTGGTGCCAATATACCTCCGAACTATACTACTCATCAACCTGTAGTGATTAACTCACCTTCTCTTCACAGTCTGTGGTTGACTCCCAAATGAGTCCCAAATGGTAGTCTATTCACTGCCTAGTTTACTATACCTGTCCAGATCCTGTAGGTTACCATTTGGGATGTCTGCCACAGTCTGTGTGGCTATCATCAACACCTCTGCTCTCTCTATTAGCCCAAGTGTTTCATTACATGACGCTATCAGAAAAGAGCTCTGTTGTGTCCCGGACGTGATTAAGTGGAGAACAGTTCCCGGGTTAACTGAAATTAATAGGCTGACAGAGATTTACATTTCTATCAGCACTATAGAAAGAACCGCCGAATTGATGTCTCCATTACCACAGCAGGCTGCTGCTTGTCAGCACATCACAGGCGGACAGACACGAACACGGGAAGATTGAGAGAGAGAGAGAGAGATAAAGAGAGAGAGGAAGAGATATGTTATCAAAATGTATGAGGGCTTCTGACTGATGTCGCCATCCAATTTGACAGTAACATTGCAATCCGTTAAATCACCTATCTTGGCGAAGCAGCTTCTCGAAGATGAAGCACAGAGGGAATCCAGGCTGTCTGAACCACTTCCTTTGGGCACTGTGATTCGGGTACACGCTCGGCACGCACAGGTTAAATCAACGTTGTTTCAACGTCATTTGTCAACGTATTGTAACGTGGAATCTACGTGGGGGGAAAAAAAAGTAATCAATGTACATTTTTTTGTTTTGAGTGTGAAATTTAAACCACAGGATTGTCATAATGGTAACCAATTTTCAACATAGACAAACCTTGTATAAAACATGTTGAATTTGTACCTTTGAAACAATGTCAGATCTTTAACATTATATCCACTACCAGAGAAAGAACAACATCCTGGGAAACACTTCCTACTGGAGAGTTCATATATGTACAGTTTCCCGTTGGTCTCCCATCCAGGGTTTTAATCAAACCCTGCACTGCTTAGCTTTGAATATTTTTAACTGACTACTACCAATGTACTACTGTGAGAATTACTATTGTGAGATCTCAAAATTAATAGATGCATAGATTCACTGTTGCTATCGAAGTAATTCCAGGTAGGAATTAGGTTTAACAGAGCAAATTAAATGTAACCATACTTCATAAGTCATATCACCAAGAATACTATTTAGGCCTGTATGGCATTTACAAAGGCATCAACAGCTGTTGTTTCAATTCATCCCGGGGTTCAACTACAAATAGACTATACATCAACTCAGCAAAATTAACATTCTCTCACTGTCAACTGCATTTATTTTCAGCAAACTTCACATGTGTAAATATTTGTATGAACATAACAAGATTCAACAACTGAGACATAAACTGAACAAGTTCCACAGACATTTGACTAACAGAAATGGAACAACTTGTCCCTGAACAAAGGGGGGGGGGGGGTCAGCATCAAAAGTAAGTCAGTATCTGGTGTGGCCACCAGCTGTATTAAGCACTGCAGTGCATCTCCTCCGCATGGTCAATTCTTGCTGTGAGGTGTTACCCCACTCTTCCACCAAGGCACCTGCATGTTCCAGGACATTTCTGAGGGGAAGGGCCCTAGCCCTCACCCTCCGATCCAAAAGGTCCCAGATGTGCTCAATGGGATTGAGATCTGGGCTCTTCGCTGTCCATGGCAGAACACTGACATTCCTGTCTTGCAGGAAATCACGCACAGAACAAGCAGCATGGCTGGTGGCATTGTCATGCTGGAGGGTCATGTCAGGATGAGCCTGCAGGAAGGGTACCACATGAGGGAAGAGGATGTCTTCCCTGTAACGCACAGCATTTAGATTGCCTGCAATGACAACAATCTTAGTTCGATGATGCTGTGATACATCGTCCCAGACCATGATGGACCCTCCACTTCCAAATCGATCCCGCCCCAGAGTACAGGCCTCAGTGTAACGCTCATTCCTTCGACGATAAACGCAAATCTGACCATCACCCCTGGTGAGACAAAACCGCTACTCATCAGTGAAGAGTACTTTTTGCATGTCCTGTCTGGTCCAGCAACGGTGGGTTTGTGCCCATAGGCGATGTCTGGTGAGGACCTGCCTTATAACAGGCCTACAGGCCCTCAGTCCAGCCTCTCTCAGCCTATCTGAGCACTGATGGAGTGATTGTGCATTCCTGGTGTAACTCAGGCAGTTGTTGTTGCCATCCTGTACCTGTCCCACAGGTGTGATGTTCGGATGTACCGATCCTGTGCAGGTGTTGTTACACGTGCTCTGCCACTGCGAGGACAATCAGCTGTCCGTTCTGTCTCCCTGTAGCACTGTCTTAGGCGTCTCACAGTACGGACATTGCAATTTATTGCCCTGGCCACATCTGCAGTCCTCATGCCTCCTTGCAGCATGCCTAAGGCATGTTCACGCAGATGAGCAGGGACCCTGGGCATCTTTCTTTTGGTGTTTTTCAGAGTCAGTACAAAGCCCTTTTTAGTGTCCTAAGTTTTCATAACTGTGACCTTAATTGCTTACCATCTGTAAGCTGTTAGGCTCTTAACGACCGTTCCACAGGTGCATGTTCATTAATTGTTTATGGTTCATTGAACAAGCATGGGAAGCAGTGTTTAAACCTTTTACAAACCTTAAATCCGTAACCATGGGCACCCTCTCAGATATCATCCTGACCTACCTGCCCTCTAAATACACCTCTGCTGTCTTCAACCAGGATCTCAGCGATCACTGCCTCATTGCCTGCGTGCATACTGGGTCCGCAGTCTAACGACCACCCCTCATCACTGTCAAACGCTCCCTAAAACACTTCAGCGAGCAGGCCTTTCTAATTGACCTGGCCCGGGTATCCTGGAAGGATATTGACCTCATCCCGTCAGTAGAGGATGCCTGGCTGCTCTTCAAAAGTGCTTTCCTCTCCATCATAAATAAGCATGCCTCATTCAAAAAATGTAGAACTAAGAACAGATATAGCCCTGGGGTCACCCCAGACTTGACTGCCCTTGACCATCACAAAAACATCCCGTTGTGCTCTGCATTCGCCTCGAATAGCCCCCGCGATATGCAACTTTTCAGGGAAGTCTGGAACTAATATAACCAATATAAATCGATTTTCAATAAGCATTTTTCCACATCTGGCCATGCTTTCCACCTGGCTAACCCTACCCTGGCCAACATCTCAGCACCCCCTGTAACAACTTGCCCCCCCCCCCCCCCCCCCTCTCCTTCTCCTTCACCCAAATCCAGACAGCTGCAATGGATCCCCACATATCAGCTGGGTTTACCAATCTGGACCCTCTCTTTCTAAAATGATCTGCCGAAATTGTTGCAACCCCTATTACTAGCCTATTCAACCTCTCTTTCGTATCGTCTGAGATCCCCAAACATTGGAAAGCTTCCCCTCTTCAAAGGGGGAGACACTCTAGACACAATCTGTTACAGACCTATATCCACCCTGTCCTGCCTTTCGAAAATCTTCGAAAGCCAAGTTGAATCCCACCGTACCTTCTCCACTATGCAATCTGGTTTCCAAGCTGGTCATGGGTGCACCTCAGCCACGCTCAAGGTCCTAAATGATATCATAACCGTTATCGATAAAAGACAGTACTGTGCAGCCGTCTTCATCGACCTGGCCAAGGCTTTTGACTCTGTCAATCACTGCATTCTTATCGGCAGACTCAATAGCCTTGGTTTCTCAAATGACTGCCTAGCCTGGTTTACCAACTACTTCTGAGATAGAGTTCAGTGTGTCAAATTGGAGGGCCTGTTGTCCGGACCTCTGGCAGTCTCTATGGGGGTGCCACAGGGTTCAATTCTCGGGCTGACTCTTTTCTCTATATACATCAATGATGTCGCTCTTGCTGTTGGTGATTCTCGTAGAGGTAGATTCTCCACCTCTACGCAGACAACACCATTCTGTATACTTCTGCCCCTTCTTTGGACACTGTGCTAACAAACCTCCAAATGAGCTTCAACGCCATACAACACTCCTTCTGTGGCCTCCAAATGCTTTTAAACACTAGTAGAACTAAGTGCATGCTCCTCAACCGATTGCTGCCCGCACCCTCCCGCCCGACCAGCATCACTACTCTGGACAGTTCTGACTTAGAATATGTAGACAACTACAAATACCTAGGTGTCTGGTTAGACTGTAAACTCTCCTTCCAGACTCACATTAAGCATCTACAATCCAAAATGAAATCTAGAATCGGCTTCCTATTTCGCAACAAAGCCTCCTTCACTCATGCTGCCAAACATACCCTCTTAAAACTGACTATCCTACCGATCCTTGACTTCGGCGATGTCATTTACAAAATGACCCCCAACACTCTAGTCAACAAACTGGATGTAGTCTATCCCAGTGCCATCCGTTTTAACACCAAATTCCCATATACTACCCACCACTGCGACCTCTATGCTCTCGTTGGCTGGCCCTCACTACATACACATCACCAAACCCACTGGCTCCAGGTCATCTATGAGTCATTGCTTGCTAAAGCCCGCCTCTCAGCTCACTGGTCACCATAGCAACACCCACTCGTAGCATGCGCTCCAGCAGGTATATTGCACTGGTCATCCCCAAAGCCAACACTGCATTTGGCCGCCTTTCCGTTCAGTTCTCTGCTGCCAGTGACCGGAACGAATTGCAAAAATCTCTGAAGCTGGAGTCTTATATCTCCCTCACTAACTTTAAGCATCAGCTGTCTGAGCAGCTTACCGATCACTGTACCTGTACACAGCCAATCTGTAAATAGCCCTTCCAACTACTTCATCCCCATGTTGTTACTTATCCTCTTGCTCTTTTGCACCCCAGTATCTCTACTTGCACATCATCATCTGCACATCTATCACTCCAGTGTTAATGCTAATTGGTAATTTTTTTTGCCTCTAGGGCTATTTATTGCCTTTACCTCCCTACTCTTCTACATTTGCACACACTGTACATAGATATTGTACATAGATTTTTCTATTTTTCTTTTCTTTTGTGTTATTGACTGTACATTTGTTTTTGTGTAACTCTGAGTTGTTGTTTTTGTCGCACTGCTTTGCTTTATCTTGGCCAGGTCGCAGTTGTAATGAAAACTTGTTCTCAACTGGCCTACCTGGTTAAATAAAGGTGAAATTACATTTTAAAAACAATGAAGATCTGTGAAGTTATTTGAATTTTTACGATTTATCTTTGAAAGACAGGGTCCTGAAAAAGGGCAGCTGCTTTTTTTGCTGAGTTTATACAGTAAGCCTAGGGTTTCAAGCTCAAATGTAATTTTCATGTTAATAATTAATATATTTGATTAATCTCAACCAAACATCTAAGTTAAACAATAGGACTAAATCAAATCAAACTTTATTTAAAGGGAAGTTTATAGACAAACTGGATATTGAATTGTGTTTGGTTGTCACTGCAACCAAATAGATGTATCTTCTGCTTGCATAGTTCCATCTGTGCCACCGACTTAGTCTGGCTTTAATTAATAATAATAAAAGCTAGAAACAAGCATTTCGCTGCACCTGCGATAACATCTGCAAATCTGTGTACATGACAAATAAACTTTGATTTGATTTAATTGATATGTTGGATTCATGTCATAAATCTCAATAAAAAAATCGAAGTTATAGAACTACTATAAATCAAATCAAACTTGAAATGCACTTTAAATAAGGTTTGATTTGATTTAGTCCTATTCTTTAACTTTTATTCTTGTTTGAGATGGAGAAGTGAATCCTCCAGCATATCAATTATTAATTTGTAGACAAACTGGAATTGAAGCCATACTAAGACAATAGCACAAAAAAAGTATCGTTGCTTATGTCCTATGTTGATCTGTCTGTATGCTATGTCTTGCTTGTCCTATGTTGATCTGTCTGTATGCTATGTCTTGCTTGTTCTATGTTGCTCTATCTGTATGCTATGTCTTGCTTGTTCTATGTTGCTCTGTCTGTATGCTATGTCTTGCTTGTTCTATGTTGCTCTGTCTGTATGCTATGTCTTTCTTGTTCTATGTTGCTCTGTCTGTATGCTATGTCTTGCTTGTTCTATGTTGCTCTGCGTGTGCTCACTGCTCATTGACTGTCTGTATTGTAATTGTTTTTAATAACCTGCCCAGGGACTGTGTTTGAAAATCAGCACTTTTACTGAAACGTTGATTAATGTGCACTGTCCCTGTAAAAAATAAAATAGACTCAAACTCAACTCAAACTCAAAAAATACATCTCCTTCATATGTTGATATTTGTTTGCGTTGATAACCAAACACTATAAATGTCTTCTTATGTCATCATAGAAAGCCGTGGAAGATAGCGTGCATGTTCAAGACAGCGTGCATGTTCAAGATAGCGTGCATGTTCAAGATAGCGTGCATGTTCAAGACAGCGTGCATGTTCACGATAGTGTGCATGTTCAAGATAGCGTGCATGTTCAAGACAGCGTGCATGTTCACGATAGCGTGCATGTTCAAGATAGCGTGCATGTTCAAGATAGCGTGCATGTTCAAGACAGCGTGCATGTTCACGATAGCGTGCATGTTCAAGATAGCGTGCATGTTCAAGATAGCGTGCATGTTCAAGATAGCGTGCATGTTCAAGATGGTGTGCATGTTCAAGACAGCGTGCATGTTCAAGACAGCGTGCGTGTTCACGATAGCGTGCATGTTCAAGATAGCGTGCATGTTCAAGATAGCGTGCATGTTCAAGATAGCGTGCATGTTCAAGATAGCGTGCATGTTCACGATAGCGTGCTTGTTCAGGATAGCGTGCATGTTCAAGATAGCGTGCATGTTCAAGATAGTGTGCATGTTCAAGACAGCATGCAAAGGTCCCAGGTCTGTGGAGTTCTTAACAATTGCTACAATAATAAGCTGTGCAGAATATTGAACAGCGTTGATCACTGGCATTATGTACTTTTAATGTAATCACAACTGCAATTCAGGTATTTTAGTTGTGCTATTAGATGAAGCACAGTGACAACACATTAAGTTGTATAAATCAACAATATCTGACCTTCTATTCCCATTTGAACTTTGTTGTGCTTTTAAATGGTTGAAAGAGCAGACATTGTTTCGACATGATTTTTGATATCATTGTAACATTGAAAAACAGGGAGGAAGGCAGGAAGCCCGTGGGAGGGGCCAGGGGAAATGACGGGGAATGCGTTCAGAGGCTCTAACACCTACACTGCCTCCCTGGTCTGAAAATTAAGTTTAAAGCTCCGCCATGTCACTTTATGCTTATGAAAGAAATCTGTCACACCAAAGTCAAGCATAAAGGACAGATTGCAGAGGGTATTGAGGCTCCGTAACCAAGATGGCCTCCATTGTGTGACAGGCCTTCCCAGCTAAACCCCCAAACCATGATTTATGTCCACCAATTCCCACTGGAGGCTCACCACCACAGCCTGGTGGAGCAGTCACACATTTAAAAAGTGGGAAGGCAGGGCTGAAAAACTTGTTCATTCAGAGTGAAGTGCCTGTTCAGCTAGCATTTAATGGAAGATTAATTGCTTTGTGTTTTCACAGTTCATTAAAGAAACTGTCGTCCAGTTCCATTTCAAAGCTACATGCACCTAATCATTCGAAAGATGGAAACCTAATAAACTTGCCGGGTAAGTTGAAGTACTGTTTGTAGCTACTTTCTCTTCCCTTGCCTCTTGTTCCACTGCCTCTCGGTGAGCACGAAGAGTAAGTCAAGGAAACAGGCTTCTCAAAAGTCTGCTAGAAACGGGCATATTTCTTGGCCTTGCCAGATTTCATTTTTTCTTTTTTGATTAAGACACTCATTTAAAAACTTTATTTCAAAGTTCCAGGAAATTTAAAAAAAGCCTAGCTGGAGGTATCTAATTACATGTATATTGTATTGTGTTGCTATTCTGCAGCAATTAAACTACAATATTAATTTAGCAAAAGGCTTAACACTCAATATGCACATTAGTGTTATTTTCTGTGGAGAGGAAAACTCTGAGTGGGGAACTTGTCAGGAGACCCTTTGAGCTATGGAATAATATTACAATAGGACAGGCCTTGACACAATGCAGTGCTCTACACAAGCATCAATTCAAGCGTATCAGACCAGGGAGCGATAACAATCATACGGTTTGTGTTTACAAATGTGATCTCACAAAACGTCCATTAATGTAGGCATGAGATTGTGGCTGTTAGGCACATTACTATGCATCTCATAACAGCTCAATACATACCAATAACGAGCCTCTAATCCATCAGGTCTTTGACGAGAAACTAACTCATGAAACTGCACCAATGATTCTTACATTTGCCCAAGGCAGTGACCTTTACTCTCTGATTCCATGGCAACCTCTCAAGCTTTAGGACTCAACACAGTTGGAGGAGCCATTGGAATCATTGGAGTCACAAATGGGACAATATAACATTACATTTGGGTAAACTACAACAAATGTTGGATTTTGTTCATGGGCCCGATTCTGACCCGAGTTAAGCGCGCATAAAGGGAACATAATTCCCTTTTTTATGCACTTTTCTCTCTGTGACATAGAATTTAAACATGAGAATAGCATGCTATTCACCCTCTTTTCCTTTGTGATGGAGATGGAATGAATTAAGGTGTGGCGGAGGTGTGTCCATAGCCACAGGAAGTAGTTTAGGGGTAGGGGTGCTGCGTTTTTTTTTGCCAACAAGGGGGGAATGCAGAAAAAAAGAATACCCTCGCTAAAGACGTCTAGATTGTTCGCTAATACAGGACTAGTAAAGGCCCAGTGCACTACTTTTGTGACATCTTTTAACTAAATGTATTTGAGTCTGATTATTATCTTTACAAAACAATGAATCTGATAATACTTGTGGAATACAAGAATACTTGCTTGATATACACTACTGTTCAAAAGTTTGAGGTCGCTTAGAAATGTCATGGTTTTTTGAAAGAAAAACTAATTTTTTGTCCATTAAAATGGATCAGAACTTTATTTAACTAGGCAAATCAGTTAAGAACAAATTATTATTTACAATGACAGACTAGAAACAGTGGGTTAACTACCTTGTTTGGGGGCAGAATAACAATTTTTTTCCTTGTCAGCTCAGGGATTCGACCTAGCAACCTTTCGGTTACTGGCCCAAGGCTCTAACCACTAGGTTACCTGCTGCCCCAAGGGCCATCTATACAGTGTAGACATTGTTAATGTTGTAAATGACTATTGTAGCTGGAAACGGCGGATTTTTAATGGAATGTCTACATAGGCGTAAAGAGACCCATTATCAGCAACCATTCTGAGAAATGAAGGCTATTCCATGTGAGAAATTGCCAAGAAACTGAAGATCTCGTACAATGCTGTGTACTTCTCCCTTCACAGAACAGAGCAAACTGGCTCTAACCAGAATAGAAAGAGGAGTGGGAGGCCACGGTGCACAACTGAGCAAGAGGACAAGTACATTAGAGTGTCTAGTTTGAGAAACAGACACCTCACAAGTCCTCAAAAGGCAGCTTCATTAAATAGTACCCGCAAAACACCAGTCTCAATGTCAACAGTGAAGAGGCGACTCCGGGATGCTGGCCTTCTAGGCAGAGTTGCAAAGAAAAAGCCTTATCTCAGACTGGCCAATAAAAAGAAAAGATTAAGATGGGCAAAAGAACACAGACCCTGGACAGAGGAACAGCATCCCAGAGTCGTTTATTGGCAATTTCTTACATGGAATAGCCTTCATTTCTCAGGACAAGGATAGCCTGACAAGTTTCTGGCCATTTTAAGCCTGTAATCGAACCCACAAATGCTGATGCTCCAGATACTCAACTAGTCTAAAGAAGGCCAGTTTTATTGCTTCTTTAATCAGGACAACAGTTTTCAGCTGTGCTAGAATAATTTCCAAATGGTTTTCTAATGATCAATTAGCCTTTTAAAATTCTAAACTTGGATTAGCTAACACAACGTGCCATTGGAACACAGGAGTGATGGAACCTGGAACCTGGAATGCTTTTCAATTAACAGGTGTGCCTTTTTAAAAGTTAATTTGTGGAATTTCTTTCCTTCTTAATGCATTTGAGCCAATCAAGGTAGAGGTGGTATACAGAAGATAGCCCTATTGGGTAAAAGACCAAGTCCATATTATGGCAAGAACAACTCAAATAAGCAAAGAGAAACAACCGTTCATCATTTCTTTCAGACATGAAGGTCAGTCATTGCGGAAAATGTAAAGAACTGAAAGTTTATTCAAGTCTAGTCACAAAACCCATCAAGCACTATGATGAAACTGTCTCTCATGAGGACCACCACAGGAAAGGAAGACCGGAGTTACCTCTGCTGCAGAGGATGAAGTCATTAGTGAACTGCACCCCAGTTTGCAGTCCAAATAAATGCGTCACAGAGTTCAAGGTCTGATGAGTCCAATTTTGAGATTTTTTTGGTTCCAACAACCCTGTCTTTGTGAGACGCAGAGTAGGTGAAAGGATGATCTCCGCATATGTGGATCCCACCGTGAAGCACGGAAGAGGTGTAATGGTGTGATGGTGCTTTGCTGGTGACACTGTCTGTGATTTATTTAGAATTCAAGGCACACTTAACCAGCATAGCTACCACAGCATTCTCCATCCAATCTGGTTTGCACTTAGTGGGACAATCATTTGTTTTTCAACAGGACAATGAACCAAAACACACCTCCAGGCTGTGCAAGGGCTATTTGACCAAGAAGGAGAGTGATGGTGCTGCATCAGATGACCTGGCCTCCACAATCACCCGACCTCAACCCAAATGATGGATTTGGGATGTTGGACCGCAGAGTGAAGGAAAAGCAGTCAACAAGTGCTCAGCGTACAGTTGAAGTCAGAAGTTTACATACACCTTAGCCAAATACATTTAAACTCCGTTATTCACAATTCCCGAAATGTAATCCTAGTAACAATTCCCTGTTTTAGGTCAGTTAGGATCACCACTTAATTTTAAGAATGTGAAATGTCAGAATAAGAGCAGAGAGAATGATTTCTTTCAGCTTTTATTTATTTAATCATATTCCCAGTGTATCAGAAGTTTACATACACTCAATTAGTATTTGGTAGCATTGCCTTTAAATCGTTTAACTTGGGTAAAACGTTTTAGCCTTCCACAAGCTTCCCACAATAAGTTGGGTGAATTTTGGCCCATTCCTCCTGACAGAGCTGGTGTAACTGAGTCAGGTTTGTAGGCCTCCTTGCTCGCACACACTTTTGCAGTTCTGCCCACAAATTTTCATTGGGATTGAAGTCAGGGCTTTGTGATGGCCACTCCAATACCTTGACTTTGTTGTCCTTAAGCCATTTTGCCACAACTTTGGAAGTATGCTTGGGGTCATTGTCCATTTGGAAGACCCAAGCTTGTCTTGAGATGTTGTTTCAATATATCCACATAATTTTATTATCTCATGATGCCATCTATTTTGTGAAGTGCACCAGTCCCTCCTGCAGCAAAGCACTCCTACAGCACCAATGGTCATTATAGCCAAACAGTTCTATTTTTGTTTCATCAGACCAGAGGACACTTCTCCAAAAAGTATGATCTTTGTCCCCATGTGCAGTTGCTCACCTTAGTCTGGCTTTTTAATGGCAGTTTTGGAGCAGTGGCTTCTTCCTTGCTGAGCAGCCTTTCAGGTTATGTCGATGTAGGACTCATTTTACTGTGGATATAGATACTTTTGTACCTGTTTCCTCCAGCATCTTCACAAGGTCCTTTGCTGTTGTTCTGGGATTGATTTTCACTTTTTGCACCAAAGTACGTTCATCTCTAGGAGACAGAACATGTCTCCTTCCTGAGCGGTATGACGGCTGTGTGGTCCCATAGTGTTTATACTTGTGTACTATTGTTTGTACAGATGAACGTGGTACCTTCAGGCATTTGGGAATTACTCCCAAGGATGAACCAGACTTGTGGAGGTCTACAATTTTTTTCTGAGGTCTTTGCAGATTTCTTTTGATTTTCCCATGACATCAAGCAAAGAGGCACTGAGTTTGAAGGTAGGCATTGAAATACATCCACAGGTACACCTCCAATTGACTCAAATGATGTCAATTAGCCTACCAGAAACTTCTAAAGCCATGACATAATTTTCTGGAATTTTCCAAGCTGTTTAAAGGCACAGTCAACTTAGTGTACATAAACTTCTGACCCACTGGAATTGTGATACAGTGGATTACAATGGATTATAAGTGAAATCACCTGTTTGGAAACAATTCTTTGGTTACTACATGATTCCACATGTGTTATTTCATAGTGCTGATTTCTTCACTATTATTCTACAATGTAGAAAATACAAAAGAATAAAGAAAAACCTTTGAATGAGTAGGTGTGTCCACACTTTTGACTGGTACTGCATACATGTGTTGTATTATTCTGATGTTTCAGGGGGTGTAGCACCCTCATCACTCCTACTTCCCAGGCTATGGGTGTGTCTGGATATGGCTTATTCAGACCTTGACTTAATTCCCTAATAATTCCACCACCTTTACAAGCGAGGAAACCATGAATAACGTCTAGCAACCCTTCTGGTTCCAAGTGAGGAAACCATGAATAACGTCTAGCAAACCTTCTGGTTCCAAGTGGGGAAACCATGAATAACGTCTAGCAAACCTTCTGGTTCCAAGTGGGGAAACCATGAATAACGTCTAGCAACCCTTCTGGTTCCAAGCGAGGAAACCATGAATAACGTCTAGCAAACCTTCTGGTTCCAAGTGGGGAAACCATGAATAACGTCTAGCAAATCTTCTGGTTCCAAGTGGGGAAACCATGAATAACGTCTAGCAAACCTTCTGGTTCCAAGTGGGGAAACCATGAATAACGTCTAGCAAACCTTCTGGTTCCAAGCGAGGAAACCATGAATAACGTCTAGCAAACCTTCTGGTTCCAAGCGAGGAAACCATGAATAACGTCTAGCAAACCTTCTGGTTCCAAGTGGGGAAACCACGAATAACGTCTAGCAAACCTTCTGGTTCCAAGTGGGGAAACCATGAATAACGTCTAGCAACCCTTCTGGTTCCAAGCGAGGAAACCATGAATAACGTCTAGCAAACCTTCTGGTTCCAAGTGGGGAAACCATGAATAACGTCTAGCAAATCTTCTGGTTCCAAGTGGGGAAACCATGAATAACGTCTAGCAAACCTTCTGGTTCCAAGTGGGGAAACCATGAATAACGTCTAGCAAACCTTCTGGTTCCAAGCGAGGAAACCATGAATAACGTCTAGCAAACCTTCTGGTTCCAAGCGAGGAAACCATGAATAACGTCTAGCAAACCTTCTGGTTCCAAGTGGGGAAACCACGAATAACGTCTAGCAAACCTTCTGGTTCCAAGTGGGGAAACCATGAATAACGTCTAGCAAACCTTTTGGTTCCAAGTGGGGAAACCATGAATAACGTCTAGCAAACCTTCTGGTTCCAAGTGGGGAAACCATGAATAACGTCTAGCAAACCTTCTGGTTCCAAGTGGGGAAAGCATCTACTTAATTTATTTTTAAATAGAAATAACACAATTCTCCATGCACTGTAATACCCAACTTGATAAGAGGTATTGAAGAGCTAGGTAAATGAGTAATATGTTAGGAGAAGGGAATTGAACATATAAATGACACTTGTTTAAGATCTAGTTTACCTTATAATAGCTGGAGACAAATGTGAAACCGGTCATATGGCAGCCAACGGAAGCATATGAACTTCCCCACAGTAAAGAGTATAAAATGCTGTGCCATTATCCAGAATTTAAATTGTAAGGCCTTTTAACTTGCTGGGATGGGCACCGTGGAGCGTCTTAATTATAGGCTTCCCAGACGTTCTCTGTCTCCTATTTCTATCGTGTTAAATATGAACCACTGTCAGTATCGACCATCAGTAGGCCTAATAACCACACATGTTTACTTTTAGTGCCCTTTAGTTGTTATAGCCTACATTATCATTCCATTTAATGACATCGTTTCGTTTACCTTCATTTGCTTCCTCTGTAAAAGCAATCATGGCCATGTGGTTAGTAACAGTTGATAATATATAAAAAGACATGCAGGCTAATTAAATCGTTATGAGGGGAGCGCAGACCAAGCCATAACAGTTTAAACCAAAACTTGGCCGTGTCATCGCACAGTTCCATGGTTAGTGCAGGCAATAGATGAGGTTATAGCCGGCTATTGTACACTATTCTCCCTATTATAATTGCATGTACACTAATCTTCCAACATTACCACGGGATGAATAACTGAATGGGGCAATTTTAAGAATGAATCAAACCACGGTTGTATTTCTTCAGCGTGTAACGTCTCTCCAAACCTGTTTTTTTTTACGACTCATAAACACTGTCCTGAACCTAAATAATTTACAAGAATATAGTATTTTTTAATCTACGGAATGGTGCCAAAACGGAGACGAATATGCATGTATTTAGCTGGTTTTCTTTCATTGAGCCCTAATATTCTGAACCCGTTCTCTGGAGTCTGTCGACAAAATTCTAACTAAAAGGTACACCATATTTAAAGGGATGGCTAAAGATACATCTACTGAAAACCATAATGAATGAAAACTCGACGAGACAATATGTTGACCAGCAAATGGAAGATTTTTCAGCTGTTGAATAACATTTATTTAGAGCGCGTAAGGTAGCCACACATGCAGAGCACTTTACACTACTGAATAAGGTACGCCTGAATACCAAATACTGAGAAGTGCGTATAGAAAAGGCATGTGTAGGAAAGTCGGAATCAGCCACTTACAAACATAATTATTCTTGCCAAAACCAGAAATAGATCGGGATTCAATCCAAGACTTGTTACAGAATAGCGCTCTAGACAACTGTCAGTAGGGTTTTAATTAAAGGCATTTTCTCCGATATTCACAGACATCGCGTTCCTGTTTGGCTACCCAGCTGGGGCGTAATTTACCTTTAAAAGTCTCTTATAGATAGATTCCTGGGGGATTGAATGAGGTGGAGCTGGGTCTGGGTGGATGGCAGGGACAGCTGGACGAGGTGGAGCTGGGTCTGGGTGGATGGCAGGGACAGCTGGACGAGGTGGTGCTGGGGCGGGGTGGATGGGCTTGCAGGGACAGCTGGATGGGGTGGTGAGGTTCGTTTATTATTTTTTCACAAGTTTGATTATGAGCTTAGTGTTAATGTTAAATCTCCTAATGTTATCAGCATCCCAAACGAATACGTCTGTACACTCCACGGGGTGTTTTGAAATGTACAAAATGAGAAATCTCTTAAGCTCTCCTTCAGCCTAACACAGATTTTCTCCTGAGCTAATTTTACACCTCTTGAAAAAGCATTCTGCCAACACGATGTTCAACTCTTTCTAGTCCAATCATCTAAACAATGAGAGCTTTTAAATCAAAAATGTTATTCTTTTAGATCTGTTTTCCCCACTTCAACCAATAACTTTTCAATTCATTGATTGTTTGTTTGACAATGTCAACCTGCAGCTGATGGCACTCCACGGTATCTCTGCATTTGTCAGATACTGAATATAAGATCCTATCAGTCTTTCATACAGAGTAGATACACGTCAGGATGTTCAGCTGACAACAGCAAGATTTCAAGTGAAGCTCCCCCAAAAGTACTGCATTGGCTGTTACTGTACATTGTCTGGAAGTTGTCATTTCTCACAAATAGAACAATTGGAAGCGAGCAACCTTTTGATGAGGGCCCTTATCACACATTAGAAGTCCATTTCTCTTTAATATACAAAGAAATGTAGCAGAACCCTTGACACAACTCAAAGTGTGGAAATAATTGGACTGCATAATTGCAGAGATGGCATCTCCTAATTTAATTACCAGCTAACAAAGAAATAATGCAATTGACAATATGTCACAGAGTGAAACTATCAGATAAGGAAAATCTTTTTTCTGTGGCAAGGGGAAAAAGTCAACAATGCCCATCACTATCCTGAAAAACTAGACAGGCCTGCATGTAGGAACTTACAGCTTAAGCCTGGGCTACATCACCCTGGGGAGAGTTCATGGATGCCCACTGTTGAGAACAAACTGGACTGTATCCTATTTCGGAGAGATCAACGCTACAGCCACTGTGTTAAAGTATTAATGGGTGAGCAAGCTGCCGATTGTACCTCTGCATGCCACTGTCATCCTCCACTACCCTCTAGGTATCTTGCAGGCTTAGCTGAGGCAACGCGGGCACAGCTGAAATTATACACAGCTGAATAATGCCTCTCGTTTCCCTTTAACCGTTCCTTAATTTCACAGTGCTTGTGACAGGAATCTGACATTATTACATGATGCTTTTGCATTGCAGTGTGACATCTAGGAAGTACAGCTAGCGAACTCAAATGAGTCTAGAGAGGCGATTTGATACAACAAAACAATAATCAACAATGGAGTAGTAAACAGATGTAACTGAACCACCTAATATGAAATACTTTAGGAAACCTTGGAGACAGACAGGTGACAGCCTTACCCTCTCTGAATGAGAAGCACCTTGGCAGTCTTACCCTCTCTGAATGAGGAGCACCTTGAGATGGCAGTCTTACCCTCTCTGAATGAGGAGGACCTTGAGATGGCAGTCTTACCCTCTCTGAATGAGGAGCACCTTGGCAGTCTTACCCTCTCTGAATGAGGAGCACCTTGAGATGGCAGTCTTACCCTCTCTGAATGAGGAGCACCTTGAGATGGCAGTCTTACCCTCTCTGAATGAGGAGCACCTTGAGATGGCAGTCTTACCTTCTCTGAATGAGGAGCACCTTGAGATGGCAGTCTTACCCTCTCTGAATGAGGAGCACCTTGAGATGGCAGTCTTACCCTCTCTGAATGAGGAGCACCTTGAGATGGCAGTCTTACCCTCTCTGAATGAGGAGCACCTTGAAATGGCAGTCTTACCCTCTCTGAATGAGGAGCACCTTGAGATGGCAGTCTTACCCTCTCTGAATGAGGAGCACCTTGAGATGGCAGTCTTACCCTCTCTGAATGAGGAGCACCTTGAGATGGCAGTCTTACCCTCTCTGAATGAGGAGCACCTTGAGATGGCAGTCTTACCCTCTCTGAATGATGAGCACCTTGAGATGGCAGTCTTACCCTCTCTGAATGATGAGCACCTTGAGATGGCGGTCTTACCCTCTCTGAATGAGGAGGACCTTGGCAGTCTTACCCTCTCTGAATGATGAGCACCTTGAGATGGCAGTCTTACCCTCTCTGAATGAGGAGGACCTTGGCAGTCTTCGTCCTAATTTGAGATTTGTCCTCATGTTCCTCTTACTTTTAAGTTAGTATCTCTTAAATATTTCACAAGTACACAGGACATGTTTTAACTTATCTTTAAAACCACAAATCTGCCTTAAGAGGGCTCAATGAAAAACAATGCTAAACGAATATACAAACAAGAATGCAGGCATATTCATGGCCAGTTTTCACTGGTGTTTCCAATTACGGTTCGATGTCAATTACGGTATTGATGTCAACTCTAAGAATATAATTGACATAGAAGTTAATACTGCCCTACCAAGCAAAAAGGCACTAACTGCTCATAGAGTGGAACTGAGAAAAATGGCATTTATCTACCTTGGATTCACAGTAACTTTATACAGTTACTGCTAACATGACCCCCATTTCTCCTGAACACAATAAAATAGAGTCAGGACACTTGTCCACGTGATTAAGCATGCATTTAATGTAGAATGAAATGATATTAACTCATTTTCAACCAAATGTGCAGTTACTGCCTTTTTGCTTGGTGTGGCAGAATAATGTCCACTGTGTTTTCCTGACAGTTCAGCTAAACTCAGACATCAGGGGATCAAAACCACAATACTTTGACCCAAAGAAACACAAACCATCCACGTCTGCTTTTTCTGTCTGAGGCTGGAATAGCCAATGACAGCGGAAGGTAAAACATCCTTGGTTTACAATAAAACGGTGTATTAGGACAATCATATCATCTTAGAGTGTAACGTGAAATGTAATACAGTGGGGCAAAACAGTATTTAGTCAGCCACCAATTGTGCAAGTTCTCCCACTTAAAAAGATGAGAGAGGACTGTACTTTTCATCATAGGGACACTTTAACTATGACAGACAAAATGAGAAATCACATTGTAGGATTTTTAATGAATTTATTTGCAAATTATGGTGGAAAATAAGTATTTGGTCACCTACAAACAAGCAAGATTTCTGGCTCTCACAGACCTGTAACTTCTTCTTTAAGAGGCTCCTCTGTCCTCCACTCGTTACCTGTATTAATGGCACCTGTTTGAAATTGTTATCAGTATAAAAGACGCCTGTCCACAACCTCAAACAGTCACACTCCAAACTCCACTATGGCCAAGACCAAAGAGCTGTCAAAGGACACCAGAAACAAAATTGTAGACCTGCACCAGGCTGGGAAGACCTGGAATCTGCAATAGCTAAGCAGCTTGGTTTGAAGAAATCAACTGTGGGCGCAATTATTAGGAAATGGAAGACATACAAGACCACTGATAATCTCCCTCGATCTGGGGCTCCACGCAAGATCTCACCCCGTGGGGTCAAAATGATCACAACGGTGAGCAAAAATCCCCGAAGCACACGGGGGGACCTAGTGAATGACCTGCAGAGAGCTGGAACCAAAGTAACAAAGCCTACCATCAGTAACACACTACGCCGCCAGGGACTCAAATCCTTCAGTGCCAGATGTGTCCACCTGCTTAAGCCAGTACATGTCCAGGCCCGTCTGAAGTTTGCTAGAGAGCATTTGGATGATCCAGAAGAAGATTGTGAGAATGTCATGTGGTCAGATGAAATCAAAATATAAATTTTTGGTAAAAACTCGTCGTGTTTGGAGGACAAAGAATGCTGAGTTGCATCCAAAGAACATCATACCTACTTGAAGCATGGGGGTGGAAACATCATGCTTTGGGGTTGTTTTTCTGCAAAGGGACCAGGACGATTGATCCGTGTAAAGGAAAGAATGAATGGGGCCATGTATCGTGAGATTTTGAGTGAAAACCTCCTTCCACCAGCAAGGGCATTGAAGATGAAACGTGGCTGGGTCTTTCAGCATGACAATGATCCCAAACACACTGCCCGGGCAACGAAGGAGTGGCTTCGTAAGAAGCATTTCAAGGTCCTGGAGTGGCCTAGCCAGTCTCCAGATCTCAACCCAATAGAAAATCTTTGGAGGGAGTTGAAAGTCTGTGTTGCCCAGCAACAGCCCCAAAACATCACTGCTCTAGAGGAGATCTGCATGGAGGAATGGGCAAAAACACCAGCAACAGTGTGTGAAAACATTACAGAAAACGTTTGACCTCTGTCATTGCCAACAAAGGGTATATAACAAAGTATTGACATAAACTTTTGTTATTGACCAAATACTTATTTCCACCATAATTTGCAAATAAATTCATAAAAAATCCTACAATGTGATTTTCTGGATTTTTTTTCTCATTTTGTCTGTCATAGTTAAAGTGTACCTATCATGAAAATTACAGGCCTCTCTCATCTTTTTTAGTGGGAGAACTTGCACAATTGGTGGCTGACTAAATACTTTTTTCCCCACTGTACATATAAATATAGTCTGTGGAGGTTTTAGTCAGTCCCCTTTGAGAGACCTTGGATATTGTAGCACTTCATCAGTGAAGTCAGTGAACGTATTTTCAATGCAACACATCTCTGTTGTTTACAATGGACAAGGTTGTTCTATTCCTCCTCTTCATCAACGATAACAAGGGGCACTCCACTGGAGAAATTCAACCTACGATGCAGTCTGTATCTGACAGTCCAAGGAAATGGTACAGCCATTCTCGTCTGTGTGTATCTTTGTCAAATAAGGACCGAAAGGATTGAACGGTCTGTAGGAGAATCGGATGCTGATCGAAACGTTAATGTCAATGAGAGGTGCTGCAGATGGGTTTGGAGTGTCTTGGTGAGAAGGAGTCACAGCTCGGTGTGGTTGAGAAGGAGCTGCAGCTGAGCGCTCAGACCAGTGATATGAAAGCCTTTAGCAGATGCTAGGCCACTGGAGGAGCCTCAGGACGGGGAATCAGTCCAAATTAATTCATTTTATACATAAAGCGGTAAACTCTGCAATTAGAGACAGGAAAGTGGCAATTAATGCACTTCACAGTGAAAAGAGACGCATAATCCCTCCCTTTGTATCCATGGAGGTGGAGTCTATAGATGACACAGATGCACAGATTGCCTATCAATCACTGAGTGTTTTTATACGCCCGCTTGTGGCCCCCCGGTCCAGCCCGGGGATGTGACAAAGGAGACGGATAGCGCTGTATTTAGGGAAACCGAATATCAATAAACACCAAGGGGAAATGCACATACACACCTGAGGGGTGGCAGCCACAGGTTCTTAAACAACTGGGGCCTGAAAAATGGGCCAGTCTGTGAGCCATGGCCAGATTAATCACCCACTGTCTCAGCCCACAGACCCCCCCCCCCCCCACCCCCACCCCCACCCCCGCCTGACAGCAATGTCCCCCAATAAAACAGAAATAAAAAAAACACAGTCCTTGTGAAGTCAATTTTCATAAAGAGCCAGGGAAGAAGTGGCAGGGGAAAGATAGGTGTGTGTGTGTGTGTATGTGTGTGTGTGTGTGTGTGTGTGTGTGTGTGTGTGTGTGTGTGTGTGTGTGTGTGTGTGTGTGTGTGTGTATATATATATATTCCTATGCATGGTAGCATCTCGGAACACGTGTTCTGTGTTCTGTAACTCAGGAGTAATTAAGCAGACATGTGAGGTAAGACTCACTCCTCGTCTCAAAGACGTCTGAGGTGACATCAAACCGAATACAGATGATTTTACTATGAATTACAAATGCATTGCATTGACATTACATAATGCCAACAGCTTTAATATTCCCCTTTGAGCCAACGGGACACTTTTATAGATAGACGTTTTTTATGAATGTTACATGTTTACCTGCGTGCTATTCGATCTTACCGGCTATATCTATGGCTGTATTTAGGTTAAATCAGAAGCTGAATATCATTAAAAAAATTAAATAATGTCATGCCAAACTTTGGTATGCCATTCCTTTATGCCATCAACACTAGCCTTATGTACAGTACATGCTGCTTGATAATCTTCTGAGTTAGCTCTGCTGTCACATCTACTGCGCTTCATGAAATAACCCCTATATACTGTACACAGGGCCCTAGCCAGGGTCTGAGTTTTAGAGAGGTCTGCAAAAAAAAAAAAAACAAGCAGAAATGGCCCCAGTCATTATCACATTGGTTGCTGTAGCTTCGTTCACCTCAGTCCATCTACAAACACACAGCCTATTAGCTATACGATTAGCCGCTACCCATTAACTCACATTAATTCAGCGCCGGGATAAAACAAATATATTACCAAGGTCCGGACCTCTGTGTCCTCATACAATATGTAGCTATGGCCCTGATTGTGCACCCTAGCTGAGTGGACTGATCCTCACAACACCATATTGTGCACCCTAGCTGAGGGGATTGATCCTCACAACAACATATTGTGCACCCTAGCTGAGTGGACTGATCCTCACAACCCCATATTGTGCACCCTAGCTGAGGGGACTGATCCTCACAACAACATATTGTG
The DNA here is from genome assembly GCF_045791955.1 of Oncorhynchus clarkii lewisi. Lineage (NCBI taxonomy): Eukaryota > Metazoa > Chordata > Actinopteri > Salmoniformes > Salmonidae > Oncorhynchus > Oncorhynchus clarkii. The sequence continues at coordinate 8,628,890 of NC_092152.1, forward strand.
CACCCTAGCTGAGGGGACTGATCCTCACAACAACATATTGTGCACCCTAGCTGAGGGGACTGATCCTCACAACAACATATTGTGCACCCTAGCTGAGTGGACTGATCCTCTCAACAACATATTGTGCACCCTAGCTGAGTGGACTGATCCTCTCAACAACATATTGTGCACCCTAGCTGAGGGGACTGATCCTCACAACAACATATTGTGCACCCTAGCTGAGTGGACTGATCCTCTCAACAACATATTGTGCACCCTAGCTGAGGGGACTGATCCTCACAACACCATATTGTGAACCCTAGCTGAGTGGACTGATCCTCACAACACCATATTGAGAACCCTAGCTGAGGGGACTGATCCTCACAATGTTTGGTACTGACACTACTGCTATTGTCTTTGAGGGTGGCCGGCTGCTTTCACTCGGCTCCAGATCAAATCCTATTTTCATTAGGATGACTCTTCCAGTTTATCCTGGTTTGATCGGATGTTTCTTCTTGGCCTAGCAGACTGGTCAGATGTTCATAAAGGCATGGTGTGATTGAAACTATTGTTCACTCAGACCACTGTCACGTTGTTCACACTGCTAGCCACCTGGCTAGCCAGCTAAAGGGTTATAGGTTAAAGTTAATATAATGTCTAGTCAATAAACAAATGGATTTTCCAGTGTGATCAATAGAATGCACGACGCCTCAGAGTGAGAGAATGTTGGAACACGGGAGACGATTGACATCCCACAGCGCTAAACAGTAGAAGACATACCCCTCATCGTCTTGATACAGCATGTCAATGTATGTTTTTAAATCCAATTCAAGCTGTTCAAGAGGTTATTAGGGCTCAGTATTGAATTACATTTCCATGTCAGGCCAAATAATCTTGTTTTTGTCAAATATATTAACCCTAGGATGCGTAGCAAACATGGCGTCCAAAGAATGCATATGCCGGATCAAAAATACCCGATAATGTCATATGTGTTTATTTATATGGGTCTAAAATATTATACATTTTGTGGAACATAATTATTTTGAGTGATGATTTGGACTTTTGAATAATGTTTTTAGTCGCTCTTCAACCGTTTGATACACATTTCAATGATAACATATGAAAATTCTTAACAGCTATTGAAAATATTAGCATATTTTTCTTACAATCAATCTTGCAACCAAAGTTTCACAATCAACCTTTTAGTGTGAAGAACAAAATAAAATAAAACATTTAAGAATGCTTTACAATATTTCAAAACATTTATTTGAAAATCCAAAGTTCATCATCAATGTAAATGACAAAACTAACAATTGTGAATTTATAAAACATGAACACCAAAAGGCAAAAGGTGTGTGTGTGATGCTTACTTCTGCTGTCTTAGTCCATGCATTTGTTCCAAACCACAAACATGTTTGCAGACGGGTGTGTTGCACTGAGAACACCAGCAGCTGACTTTTCTATCCTTTGCACTTGGGCAGAGCTGGCACCTCTTCCTCTTCTGGCCCTGGCTGCTCTGAGTGGTGGGCAGAGCTGGCACCTCTTCCTCTTCTGGCCCTGGCTGCTCTGAGTGGTGGGCAGAGCTGGCACCTCTTCCTCTTCTGGCCCTGGCTGCTCTGAGTGGTGGGTAGAGCTGGCACCTCTTCCTCTTCTGGCCCTGGCTGCTCTGAGTGGTGGGTAGAGCTGGCACCTCTTCCTCTTCTGGCCCTGGCTGCTCTGAGTGGTGGGCAGAGCTGGCACCTCTTCCTCTTCCTCTTCTGGCCCTGGCTGCTCTGAGTGGTGGGTAGAGCTGGCACCTCTTCCTCTTCTGGCCCTGGCTGCTCTGAGTGGTGGGTAGAGCTGGCACCTCTTCCTCTTCTGGCCCTGGTTGCTCTGAGTGGTGGTGGCATGGCTCTCTTTCATCACCCACATCTTTCCATTGACTCATTTGTTCTGTGGAGATAGGAGAACCTTCCAGAAGGACAATCATCTCTGTAGCACGTCAACAATCAGGCCTTTATGGTAGAGTGGTCAGACGGAAGCCACTCCTCCTACATCCCTGATCACACACAAACAGTTCACTTTCATAACCACATACAAACTGCATGATTGTATAATTCCTTCTCACATCTACGCGCTCTCCTTCTCTCACCTTTCCCCTTACTTGTGGACTTCAGTGCACAACACATCAGCTGTCTGTGACCAGCCCCAAAAAAACGTTGCAAGCCAAACCTTCAAATCATAACTGCTAACCTCTACACACAGCTTACATCGTTGTCACAATATCTAATGTCAGAGTCAACATAGCTACTAGAACTAACGCGTTAGTAAATCCGCTACAATCATGCAGTACAGTGTACAGTCAGAAAGCAGTTTAGCAGTTACACTGGCGGGCCCCAGTGCCAATAAATTTATAAAACCAAATGCTTACATTGACTTGGAAGAGTTCCAGTGTTGGATAACCATAGCCAGGTTACTAACATAGCATCCCTCTCTGTTTGAGCCGGGTGTTTGAATAGGCTAAACTAGCTAGCTGCATTCGCTAGCTAAGTGAAAGTGAAAAAAATACTGTAATACAATGAAATATATCTATCTCTCTCTCTCTCTCTCTTGCTTCTCCTTCATTTTTTAAGAAATTAATTTGTTCAAAGCTGTTCAACTATTGTCTTTCTCTCTCTTTGAGCCAGCTACTCATCACATTTTATGCACCGTGGTGTTAGCTAGCTGTAGCTTATGCTTTCAGTACTAGATTCATTCTCTGATCCTTTGATTGGGTGGATAACATGTCAGTTCATGCTGCAAGAGCTCTGATAGGATGGAGGACGTCTTCCCGGAAGTTGTCATAATTACTGTAAGTCTATGGAAGGGGTTGAAAACCATGAAGTCAATGTACCCAGAGGAGGACGGAAACTAGCTGTCCTCCGGCTACACCATGGTGTTACAATACAGTGCTGTTGAAGCTACTGTAGACCTTCATTGCAAAACAGTGTGTTTGAATCAATTATTTGGTGACATGTGAAAATATTTACTATAGTTATCTAAAAAAGATAACTTTTTGAATGCTTCACTATATATTTTTTCAATGAAATACACGGAGGAAGATGGTTATCACCTTCTCTGAGAAGCCTCGATTATCGAATCCTTTTGATATGCCTCAGCTTGTCCTGGTAATGTTTGTATAATTGGAAAATAGAACAGGTCTCCTCAAAAGTGTTTTTCTTTATCTTTATACAAGAAGCACAACCCCTGTTGACTACAATCACATTACAATAATGACCTGAGACTTTGGAAAAATGCACCCAATCTATAAATTATGTATGTGTACAATTCTGATAGAGTATTTACATTTCATAACGCAACATGTCAACGTATTATTCTTTTTGAATTGTGGAAACAAACAACATATTATTTCCTACTGTCCACTAGAGGCAACGTAAGCTATTAGCATCTAGTAGGCTCATGACGATCTAGGGATGGGGTTGAAACCACGAGCCACTGCTCAGAGGATCACAGGTTCAATCCCAGTGTCTAGGCACTTATTTTGTCATTATAGTTTTTCTGTTTTAAGTAGGGTTGCAGAGTTAATGTAACTTTTCCAAAATATACAGATTTCCTGCAAGATTCTGGGAATCTTCCACCCGTGATTCCTGGAAAACTTGGGAATTCTGGGAAAGTTACCTGAATTTTGTAACCCTAGTTTTAACAAACCTAAACAACTCTGAATTAATACCTTAATGGTTAACCTTTTCCGTTTAACTCTATCCCAAACCTTAACCCTTACCGTAACAATTTTTGATTAAAACCTAACCTTAACCACAGAGGCACACTTTGACTGAAAGCTAGCATACAGCGAAATATATGAAATATACGTAATTAAAACGGCAACAATCCATAATATACAGACGACCCCACAGACGGTCACACACGCCATTAATAAAATGGCCAGCCAAGTTATATTTCTGTTGGTGCAGAGGGATGGCACTTTCTTTGGAGCTTGTGTAGGGAAAGTCACAGTGGAATGTCAATCCTCTTAATAAGTGTCCAATTTCCACATTTCTCAGTCCGAACCAGTTTATCATAGGGCCTACGGTGTTCCACCAGGAGATCTAGTATTGATAAGGGAGATCCGGGAAGTGTGCAGCTCCATTCACCAGGAGATCTAGTATTGATAAGGGAGATCCGGGAAGTGTGCAGCTCCATTCACCAGGAGATCTAGTATTGATAAGGGAAGTGTGCAGCTCCATTCACCAGGAGATCTAGTATTGATAAGGGAGATCCGGGAAGTGTGCAGCTCCATTCACCAGGAGATCTAGTATTGATAAGGGAAGTGTGCAGCTCCATTCACCAGGAGATCTAGTATTGATAAGGGAGATCCGGGAAGTGTGCAGCTCCATTCACCAGGAGATCTAGTATTGATAAGGGAGATCCGGGAAGTGTGCAGCTCCATTCACCAGGAGATCTAGTATTGATAAGGGAGATCCGGGAAGTGTGCAGCTCCATTCTTTTCAGGATTATTCCCATTTCATACTCCAAGGTTCTCATCATCTCTCATTAATATTGTAATCAGCTTGGAGGGTTTGGTTAATGTATTAGAGCAGCCCGTGAAAGATGTCTCATTATTACTGTTTAAATGAAGACTCATCCCCCGGTACGCATTTATCCCCATTTTGCTTGTCAGATGACCATGCTCTTGAATTAAGTCACGTTTATGATTAATGGTATTTAAATAGATAGTGGGGGTAAAGGGATTATATATTCAAGATGTAAAATGCCTTGGGTGAAATGTTGATTGGTGAAAAGACGGGCAGCTACTGTGTGTTACCTGTACTTTTATAGCCGATAGAGCGGGCAGAGTTTGACAGGTGGCACATTTTCAATACATTTTACTCATTAGGTATGGCCCTTTTTGTTGATGTTGATTTTCGTGTGACACCATTGGCTACTCCTATTAAATATCATGGACTTCATTCAGTGTCCATGGCCTGTTCTCTTCATGCCACACCTGTCATTACTTCACCCATCATCTGTCAGGTGTGTATGGACGAGAGGAAACAAACAAACAAAAAACTAAAGTGGTGGGCATTCCACTCCACTCCACTCCGCTCTTCTCCTAATTCATATTTTCCGGGGATGCCTAGGACTTCTCTTTTTCTCTCCCAGATGAAACGAACATAGCCTTAATTTGATGTCTGAATAAGTGTGGTCTCGTCCCAGGGGCTTTAAACGATACATCACTCTGGCAACAATAGGATATTTAGTCCCCGGAGAGAGCTAGACGCAGGCAGCTCATGCTGGGCCCCATCCCCATGGCCCACTGGGTGTGTGTGTTGCAGCTAAATAACACAGCCGTTAAATGACGACTCCCTCTCTTCCGCTGCGAACGTCTTCGTTTTTTCTCCCTTCAAGGTGAGATCTTTGATAATTGGTTTAGGGAAATTGGTTTGGTGAATGGTCGTGTTTCAGACTTAAATCACACTGGCAAACATTTTCTGGCTTGATCCAGCTTTGACTGTGCATGTAAAACCCCCAACAGAGGTCTACATTCATTATTGACTGTCCCCACCCTGTTCGCTTGTTCAAATGAGAGTTTTTCAAAACGAACACAGTGCTTTCTTGCAGAGTTTATGTTTATAAAGCCAGCCTTTTCGGACCACCAACCACCTGTCAAGGTTTTGACAAAAGTCTGTAGACTGGAATCATTGGTTTGATAAAGCAGGTGAAACTTGACAAAACAGGAATATTTTCTCTTGAATGTTCCCTTTTGAATCCCACTTGATATTCACACGCTTCTGCTAGAGATTCCTGCTAGATGTGATGAGCTACTTATTTCAAAACCTACTGTGAAGAATATCATTGCATCGGTTTCATACAGTGGGAAACGAGGAGAGGATGACAAATCTAGTCAGACAAATGCAATTAGGAAAGGGGTCTGTGAGACCTGAATAGGAACAGCCTAAATAAATAAAAATGCATCTATCCCTTACCAAGGACACTTCAACATACAGGAAGTAGTAGAAATTGACTGGCGATAGGACATATGACATAGGCCAACATTTTGTTGTGTTACAGCCTGAATTTAAAAATGGATTAAATGTAGATGTTGTGTCACTAACCTAAACACAATACCCAATAATGTCAAAGTGGAAATATGCATTTTGAAATGATTTACAATGAAAATGTCTTGAGTCAATAACTATTCAATCCCTTTGTTATGGCCAAATAAGTTCAGGAGTAAACCATGTGCTAAAAAAGTTACATAATAAAGTGCTTGGACTCAATCTGCGTGCAATAATAGTGTTTAACATGATTTTTAAATGACTACCCCATCTCTGTACCCCACACATACAATTGTCTATAAGGTTCCTTAGTCAAGAAGTGAATTTCAAGCACATAGTCAAGCACAAAAACCAGAGAGGTTTTCCAATGCCTCGCACCTATTGGTAAACGTTGAATATCCCTTTGATCATGGTAAAGTAATTAATTACACTTTGGATGGTGTATCAATACACCCAGTCACTACAAAGATACAGGCGTCCTTCCTAACTCAGTTGTCGGAGAGGAAGGAAACCACTCAGGGATTTCGCCAAGAGGCCAATAGGGATTTTAAAACAGTTACAGAGTTTAATGGCTGTGATAGGACAAAATGGAGGATGGATCAACAACATTGTAGTTACTCCACAATACTAACCTAAATGACAGAGTGAAAAGAAGGAAGCCTGTACAGAATACAAATATTCCAAAACATGCATCTTGTTTGCAATAAGGCACTATAGTACAACTGCAAAAATTTTAGCAAAGAAATTAACTTTATGTCCTAAATACAAAGTGTTTTGTTTGGGGCAAATCCAACACAACACATCACTGAGTACTAGTCTTTTTTATTTTGAAGCGTTTGGAGTGGTGGCATCATGCTTGTCATTGGCAAGGACTAAGGAGCTTTTTAGGATAAAAAGAAACGAAATAGAGCTAAACACAGGCAAAATCCTAGAGGAAAACCTGACTCAGTCTGCGTTTAAACATACACTGGGAGACAAATTCACCTTTCAGCAGTATAATAACCAAGAACACAAGGCAAAATATACACTGGAGTTGCTTATCAAGACGACATTGAATGTTCCTGAGTGGCCTAGTTACAGTTTTGACTTAAATCGGTTTAAAAATCCATGGCAAGACTTGAAAATGGCTCTCTAGCAATGATCAACAATGAACTTGGCAGAGTTTGAAGAATTTGAAAAAGAATAATGTGCCAATATTGTACATTCCAGGTATGCAAAGCTCTTACAGACTCACAGATGTATTCGCTGCCAAAGTTGATTCTAACACTCAGGGGTCTGAATAGTTATGTAAATTCGATATTTTGTATTTCATTTTCAATACAGTTGCAAAAATTTATAAACATGTTTTTCCTTTGTCATTATGGTGTATTGTGTGTAAATGGGCGAGAAAAAATATATATTTCATACATTTTTTATCCAGGCTGTAACAAAACAAGATGTGGAATATTTCAAGACGTATTATCAGTATTTGGCTAATAATGCGGGGCCTTGAGTAATGGGGGCCCCCAGTCTGTCCCTAATATGTCGTTTTCTAATTGCTGTTTAGCTAGCTAATTAAATCTCCAATCAATCAAGTTAACACCGGTTAGATTTAATGTAAAACTACTTTGTACTTCCTCGACCAAAAACATTAGCAATCAGTCAGATTCACCTGCGAAATTATATATTATATAATAATTATATTACCCAATCAGAGTTTTAATCACACTTGATCAATTAATACATTGCAAATTGATTCATTTTAATAAGACAATTATTGAAAGCTAACAAATGATACATGGATACTGACACTAATGTGGCTACTTACAGTAACACCACAACATTTTATAAATAATGTAACAGGGTTAGGGGATATGGTGCAAAAATAACTTAAGAAGTTCAAGGTAACAGATTATCAGCGTCAATTGCCAGAACTATTAATATTTTAACACCCGTGGTGTTCAATATTTTCCCCAGGTACTGCAGATACAAGAAAGACATCTAACAGCACTTTCTAACCAGAATGTAGGTAGTCTCTGGGTAGTTGTTGAAAACACTAACATTGAGAGAGGGTCACTAACAAAACCTTTGTCTGTGGAAAAGAGAGATAGATGCAGTAATAAAAACTGCCTGAGGGTAAATCTGTCTAAACTGCTAAACTGACATGGAGATCCAGTGACCTTGGTCAAAGTTTGTAGCCCATCTTTTATCTTGTTGAAAGAGCCATTTGTCATGATCCAACCCCTATGTTCCAAATCCCCCGCCCACCAACCCCACCCGTCTCTGACAAACTGACCGCCAACACTAGACCGCAACAGATGCGCCCACCTTTCCTGCTATGAATGATGAAATCTGTGTGGTCCAGTGTCAGTGGCTGGTAACTAATAATAAATCCACCACAGTGTGACAGCTCCCATCACACCCTGCTGGGGTCACCATGGCAGACCCTGTCTCTGGGCCAATTATGAGAAGGTGAAGATTTATTCCAACAATATGGCAAGGTAGGAAGGGAGGGCTCATATTCTGTTGGTGGTGTGTCCAGTCGACATGTCACAGTGTCACATGTCTGAGAACAAGGCAGATGCTTTTTTTTTGACACGCTACAGTCCTTTGGTTGAGACGCAGGAAGAACCAGAGCAGGTGTGAGACAGAAGGACACAAGAGTCAAGTGATGGGCCCACAGCGCTACACATTGTACCTGTCTGCTGCCTCTTATTCTCTAGGTGATACGCCTCAGCTTGCAGGCCAGGGCCCAGATTCACAAAACACTTCTTACGCAAAAACGTAAGATCAAATTGAATTGAATTCTTAAGAAAACAACTGAGAAGTTCACAAGATAGTTTGTAAGTGCAATTCCTCAACAATATCTTAATATTCCATGATTTTCTTAGGAACTTCTCAAAGATCTTCTTACAAATATTCTTAAGATGTTTGTTGCTAGGCAACCACTTTAGCTAGCTTTCTAGCTAGCAATGGCAATTATGCTAGCATATTTCTTACTGAGATTACTGTTATAAAACATGTTATTGGGTTTAAAATAATCAATACTGACACTTTCAGATTAAGTTTGTGAGTGAATTAAACATGTTCAATTGCTTTCATGAGCTGTTTTCTCTCACTGCCCTCAGTTTAAGACAAGCGTTTAGCTATCTCAGAATTTACAACATTTCCATTAACTTTATTTTGAAGAACCTAATTTCTTCTTAACTTTTGTTTAAGGAGAAACATAATACATTTCGGTGGAAAATTTCCGATAACTTTTTGAGGAAAAAATGGCAGTTTAGAAGACATTTCTTCTTAAGAAGGTTTTGTGAATATGTGCCCAGGTCAGTAAGGGACTGGAAATGGCTGCCCATTCTGCTGTCCATTGCGCTGAACTGGCCTGTGGAGTTTTTGGCATAACACAAAACAACGTACATAAAGCTCTTCACAGTCAACCTTCAGAACCATGCTTTTCCCATGCGGGAAATGTAGGAATGTTTTTGAGAATTTCATGGATAAAAACTCACTTGGCTGTTTAGAATGTCCTTTGCGGTGAGAGCAGAATTCCACAATCCTTATGTGCTGCTTGTTTCTTGCACAAACGGACACATCGGCCGGGGGCCCTTTAAGTAGCCAGCCACTCCAGAGTAATGACCACGGAGGGCTTTCCCATAGCTCACTCTCCACATTACTCACTGCTGAGGACCCTTGCCAGCACAACCTGCCACATGTGCACTGTCCTCGCAATATTAATTCCAGTGAACTAGGTCAATTGGTGTTTGCTTGTCGTTTTGCACCCGTGTGTGTTAAACATCAGACTATGGCAGAGGTCAAAGGTGAGCATACGTATTGCACACCATATCACCAGATTTTGCATGGTACAGGTGTTGTTTTATAACATACATGCATTACATAGATAAGATATGATCATGTGTTTCTAATATGTGTAGGCAGCTGTGTATCATTCTTTAACTTCATCATCTATCTAGAGTCTCTGTTGCGGGTTGTAACCACTGCATGTTATAACTGGCCTCACACATTGTCCTACATAGCGATGGCTCATAACATTGTTACACCACTTGGGCCCAAGTTTGTCCATCTGCGAGTGTTTTTTCCTACCGAGCCTTCCACTAAAAATCTTTGACTATTTTCTTCTTTGGCCGGCATTATTTTAACATCCGCTTGGCCATGTTTAGTTCATGGCCCGTTTTTCATCAGTCTCTTAAAATGCCAGGTTGCAGGTCTATCAGATGGGGGGGGGGTGGTTGGGGGAGGTTTTGGGGGCTGTGAGGCTGCGATTAATGCAGCACTGTCAGAGGGCCCTGGATGATGAAGTAGTCACACACCTGGGAGATGGAGAGGAAAAGAGAGAGCAAACCGCTCCTCAACGAATGTGTCCCAAGCAGAACTTTTCATTATACCGTTGTCTTCTGATAGAGAATGGTCGCCATATACAGTGCACTCTTAGAACAACGGGTTCCAAAAACGTTCCTCGGCTGTCCCCATAGGAGAACCCTTTTTGGTTCCATGTAGAAAGAACTCTTTTGGGTTCCATGTAGAACCCTTTGTGTAAATGGTTCTACATGGAACTCAAAAGGGTTCTTCAAAGGGTTCTCCTATGGCAGGGATCATCAACTAGATTCAGCTGCAGGACAATTTCTTTTCTTGAACAGATGGTCTGGGTGCCGGAACATAATTGCAAATAACTGAAAATTGACCACAAGAAGCCCCCCAAAATATAATATTTTAGACTAAACATGATAATTTCAAATCTTGCTTACATTTGTATTCAATCATGTGTCTCTCTATTATGTGTGAAAATACTTGAGGATGGATTTCCAAAATGAACATCGCTTGGAGCTGATTTCCTGGTGTTTTTCCATGTCCAACAATAAACATTTAAAAAAAATATCATAATAAATAAAAAAAGATTTGTATTAAAACCAACTGTGGACGTCAAGTTGGGGAACCCTGTCCTATGGGGAGAGCCGAAGAACCCCTTTAGGTTCTAGATAGTACTGTATCCATTAAAATAATCTTGACCAACTGTGGAGGGGTATAGGGTTACCATACAGTGTATTCAGACCGCTTGACTTTCTCCACATTTTGTTATGTTGCAGCCCTATTCTAAAATGTATTACTTTGTTCCCCCCCCTCATCAATCTGCACACAATACCAAATAATGACAAAGCAAAAACAGGTTTTTAGATTTTTTAGCAAAAACAACAACTGAAATTTCACATTTACATAAGTATACACACGCTTTACTCAGTACTTTGTTGAAGCCCCTTCTGCAGTGATTACAGCCTTGAGTCTTCTTGGGTATGACGCTACAAGCTTGGGACACCTGTGTTTGGGGAGTTTCTCCTATTCTTCTTCGCAGACCATCTCAAGCTCTGTCAGGTTGGATGGGGAGCGACGCTTTACAGATATTTTCAGGTCTCTCCAGAGATGTTCCATTGGGTTACAGAAGATAGCCCGATTTAGTAAAAGACCAAGTCCATATTATGGCAAGAACAGCTCAAATAAGCAAAGAGAAACAACAGTCCATCATTACTTTAACCTGTTGAATCTATGGGGGCGCTATTTCATTATTGGATAAAAAAACGTGCCCGTTTTAAGCGCAATATTTTGTCACGAAAAGATGCTCGACTATGCATATAATTGACAGCTTTGGAAAGAAAACACTCTGACGTTTCCAAAACTGCAAAGATATTATCTGTGAGTGCCACAGAACTCATGCTACAGGCGAAACCAAGATGAAACTTCAAACAGGAAATGAGCAGAATTTTTGAGGCTCTGTTTTCCATTGTCTCCTTATATGGCTGTGAATGCGCCAGGAATGAGCCTGCCCTTTCTGTCGTTTCTCCAAGGTGTCTGCTGCATTGTGACGTATTTGTAGGCATATCATTGGAAGATTGGCCATAAGAGACTACATTTACCAGGGGTCCGCCCGGTGTCCTTTGTCTAAATTGGTGCGTAATCTTCAGCTGCGGGCATTTTCTCCTGGGATTCAGAAGAGAAAGCACACTTCCACGAACGATATATCATCGAAGAGACATGTGAAAAACACCTTGAGGATTGATTCTAAACAACGTTTGCCATGTTTCAGTCGATATTATGGAGTTAATTTGGAAAAAAGTTAGGCGTTTTGATGACTGAATTTTCGTTTTTTTTTGGTAGCCAAACGTGACGCACCAAACGGAGCGATTTCTCCTAAACAAATAATCTTTCAGGAAAAACTGAACATTTGCTATCTAACAGAGTCTCCTCATTGAAAACATCTGAAGTTCTTCAAAGGTAAATTATTTTATTTGAATGCTTTTCTGGTTTTGTTGCCTGCTGAATGCTAACGCTAAATGCTACGCTAGCTATGAATACTGTTGCACAAATGCTTGTTTTCCTATGGTTGAGAAGCATATTTTGAAAATCTGAGATGACAGTGTTGTTAACAAAAGGCTAAGCTTGAGAGCTAGCATATTTATTTCATTTCATTTGCGATTTTCATGAATAGTTAACGTTGCGTTATGGTAATGAGCTTGAGGCTGTATTCACGATCCCGGATCCGGGATGGCTAAGTGCAAGAAGTTTTAAGACATGAAGGTCAGTCAATCCGGAAAACTTGAAGAACTTTTAAAGTTTCTTCAAGTGCAGTCGCTTAAACCATCAAGCACTATGATGAAACTGGCTCTCATGAGGACCACCACAGGAAAGGAAGACTCAGAGATACCCCTGCTGCAGAGGATAAGTTCATTAGAGTTACCGTCCTCAGAAATTGCAGTCCAAATAAATAACTTGCTTCATATATGGTGTGACTGTATCTGGATTTACAAAGATGCGCTTGCTTCATATAATATGGTATAATATGGCCATACCAACTGTTCAAGTAACAGACACATCTCAACATCAACTGTTCAGAGGAGACTGCGTGAATCAGGCCTTCATGGTCGAATTTCTGCAAAGAAACACTACTTAAGGACACCAATAATAAGAAGAGACTTGCTTGGACCAAGAAACACAAGCAATCAATCAATCAAATGTATTTTTAAAGACCTTTTTTACATCAACCGATGTCTCATACAGAAGCCCAGCCTAAAACCCCAAACAGCAAAGCAGATGTAGAAGCACGTGGCTAGGAACAACTCCCTAGAAAGGCCTGGAACCTAGGAATAAACGTATAGAGGAACCAGGCTCTGAGGGGTGACCAATCCTCTTCTGACCTGATGGTGGCAATGGACATTAGACCAGTGGAAATCTGTCCGTTGGTCTGATGAGCTTTAATGGTGACACTGTCTGTGATTTATTTAGAATCCAAGGCACACTTAATCAGCATGGCTACCACAACATTCTGCAGCAATACGCCATACCATCTGGTTTGCGCTTAGTGGGACTGTCACGACTTCCGCCGCCGAAATCGGCTCCTCCCCTTGTTCGTGCGGCGTTCGGCGTTCTAGCCATCGCCGCTCCATTTTTCATATGTCCATTTGTTTTGTCTTGTTCCATACACACCTGGTTTTGGAATGCCTGGAATGCCTACCACCTTGTCCGCATCAGAGAGGGGGACGAGTGGAAAATGGCATTCAACACACCACTTGGACAATCGTCCATGTGTCCCTGACAAAACCTGTCTGTTCCAGTCCCCTCTCTCCTCCTGCAGCAGCTCCTCCACCCCCTCGGCCGCCGGGGTCGCGGTTTGCAGTACCTGGTGGACTGGGAGGGATACGGGCCTGAGGAGCGCTGCTGGGTGCCCCGCCGTCACATTCTGGACCCCTCCCTCTTATGAGATTTCTATTCCTCACACCCAGATAAGCCTGAAGGGGGGGGGGGCTACTGTTACATCTGCTCCTGCCACACCCTCTAGTGCTCATCCTGTGTCTCCTTGACCCGCCGCCACTCCCGCAGTGCTCTCACCCTCTCCCTCTCCCTCTCCCTCTCCCTCTCCCTCTCCCTCTCTCTCTCTCTCTCTCTCTCTGTGTGTGTGTGTGTGTGTGTGTGTGTGTGTGTGTGTGTGTGTGTGTGTGTGTGTGTGTGTGTGTGTGTGTGTGTGTGTGTGTGTGTGTGTGTGTGTCTGTGTGTGTGTGTGTGTGTGTGTGTGATTGTGTGGGCGGAGACAGGTGTGCTGGAGTCAGAGTAGATCCCCACCAGCTGCAACCACTCAATGTTCCCCCTGTGTTTCAATAAATACCATGGTTACCTCATCCCAGTCTCCTCGTCTGAGTCTGCTCTTGGGTTCACCTGTTCCACTCCGCGTGACATAGTTTGACTGCTCATCAATTTGTTGAAGCATCATGGTACATTTTAGAGAGGTATTTTAAAATTAACCTGACCTGTGACTTGGAGTAGGAGTGACTGGATATTTGACACTTCGAACAATTACCACGAAAGGTATGACACATGTCACTCTGATTGGAAGTACAATGCCTGTGTGTGTGTGTGTGTGTGTGTGTGTGTGTGTGTGTGTGTGTGTGTGTGTGTGTGTGTGTGTGTGTGTGTGTGTGTGTGTGTGTGTGTGTGTGTGTGTGTGTGTGTGTGTGTGTGTGTGTGTGTGTGTGTGTGTGTGCATATCAAATCTCTTGATGTTGTGTTGGTGTTTACCGTGTGTATTTATTTGTGTGTGCATTTTCTCACACCTGTGCTGGAGATTATCTGGGCTTTTGCTGCGCAGAGAGTCATTTTCTGAGGGCATCTCCGGGGGCCAAACAGCGTAATTAAGATGGGCATGTGCACCCTGATGGTTAGGCCAGACTGTCTGACTGTGGCCACCCATACAGCCAACCCAGACACTAATTAGGGTTTCTGCTGCTGATGTACTACCCCTCTCCCATGCACTCATTTGTTCTTCCCCTTTCCCCAGCTCTCCCCTCTCCTCCCGTCTTCCTATCCCAAACTAACAAATGTGCCTGGGCTGTTTCTTAATTAACACACTGACCTTTTTTCCCTCTGTTTCATTTCCACACTGCCATAATTAATAAACACAGAAACCAGGGGGTGGGGGGGGGGGCGACTGAGATTAACTGTTGATTAAAAAGACACATACACACTACACGGGCTGGGTCCTGTAGGCGAAACATGGCCCTCACTATGGGATGAGTGTCTCCGTAAACAGGCCACGGTGAAGGATGAATTCAAACTGCTGCTGTGGCAGATTGAGCAGCTCCCAAATGATCACATTAGCACTTTTATTTTGTGTGAAGCGAAATGCATAACAAGATAAATATCTAATGATTCCCTTATTTAAGTAGGTCATTTGTGTGCATCAAACAAATGTTTTTAGGAAAATAAATACAAAGACACTGAACAGGTTTTCATCCAATCTTTTTATGAGAGTAATATACATCGGACAAAAATACGTCAGAACAGGCCTGATGGAAACAGCACATTTGTTAACCATTCAAATGTCGACAAAACTAAATATGCTAGACGAGGTGGAATCCTTTTGTGTCTGTAAAAATACATTATGTGCAAATATCGCTATAATAAATTGGAGTCATGCGATGATATGGTGTGTGGTCCTCCCACTAGGACTCAGGAAAGCATGCAGTTTATTAAGATGAAGATGAAAGGCCTTCATTATGAACTTCACAGGGTGGGGAATTTAACCGCAACTTATTTTTACGTGCCCTACAATAACCGAAAGGTTGCTGGATCGAATCCCTGAGCTGACAAGGTAAAAATCTGATGTTCTGCCCCTTGAGCAAGGCAGTTAACCCACTGTTCCCCGGGCGCCGAAGACGTGGATGTCGATCAAGGTAGCCCCCCGCACCTCTCTGATTCAGAGGGGTTGGGTTAAGGCAGCCCCCCGCCTCTCTCTGATTCAGAGGGGTTGGGTTAAGGCAGCCCCCCGCACCTCTCTGATTCAGAGGGGT
The DNA here is from genome assembly GCF_045791955.1 of Oncorhynchus clarkii lewisi. NCBI lineage: Eukaryota > Metazoa > Chordata > Actinopteri > Salmoniformes > Salmonidae > Oncorhynchus > Oncorhynchus clarkii. The sequence goes on from NC_092152.1 coordinate 8,644,731, forward strand.
TGGGTTAAGGCAGCCCCCCGCCTCTCTCTGATTCAGAGGGGTTGGGTTAAGGCAGCCCCCCGCCCCTCTCTGATTCAGAGGGGTTGGGTTAAGGCAGCCCCCCGCCCCTCTCTGATTCAGAGGGGTTGGGTTAAGGCAGCCCCCCGCCCCTCTCTGATTCAGAGGGGTTGGGTTAAGGCAGCCCCCCGCTCCTCTCTGGTTGAGAGGGGTTGGGTTAAGGCAGCCCCCCGCTCCTCTCTGGTTCAGAGGGGTTGGGTTAAGGCAGCCCCCCGCTCCTCTCTGGTTGAGAGGGGTTGGGTTAAGGCAGCCCCCCGCTCCTCTCTGATTCAGAGGGGTTGGGTTAAGGCAGCCCCCCGCTCCTCTCTGATTCAGAGGGGTTGGGTTAAGGCAGCCCCCCACTCCTCTCTGGTTCAGAGGGGTTGGGTTAAGGCAGCCCCCCGCTCCTCTCTGGTTGAGAGGGGTTGGGTTAAGGCAGCCCCCCACTCCTCTCTGGTTCAGAGGGGTTGGGTTAAGGCAGCCCCCCGCTCCTCTCTGGTTCAGAGGGGTTGGGTTAAGGCAGCCCCCCGCTCCTCTCTGATTCATAGGGGTTGGGTTAAGGCAGCCCCCCGCTCCTCTCTGATTCAGAGGGGTTGGGTTAAATGCAGAAGACACATTTCAGTTGAATGCGTTCAGTTGTACAACTGACTAGGTATCCCCCTTTCCTCTTTCATCACGTGCAGCCTTTTATCCACAGCAACTCAATTTTATGGAAACACATCTCTGGTGGAAAAATGCATATATTTAATTTATGCAAATAATCACATGGAAATCTCTTGCCAATTGGATGGAAACTTGGATTCTGACACAAATATTAATACATGTGTATAAATATGCCGTAAAACTGTAAAGTGTTGTGCCATAACGTAGAACTAGTGGGACCACTTAAATGCTTGTATGCCTTTATAGCTGTTTTTAAACCTTACCCTAAAGCTAACCATTACCTTAACCGCTCACTACCATGCTTAAACTTAACCTTAAGCTAACCACTAAGCTTAACTACTGCCTAGCATGGCTAAACTCCACCTAACTCTGACCACTGCCTAGCATGGCCAAACTCAACCTAACTCTGACCACTGCCTAGCATGGCCAAACTCAACCTAACTCTGACCACTGCCTAGCATGGCTAAACTCAACCTAACTCTGACCACTGCCTAGCATGGCTAAACTCCACCTAACTCTGACCACTGCCTAGCATGGCCAAACTCAACCTAACTCTGACCACTGCCTAGCATGGCTAAACTCCACCTAACTCTGACCACTGCCTAGCATGGCCAAACTCAACCTAACTCTGACCACTGCCTAGCATGGCCAAACTCCACCTAACTCTGACCACTGCCTAGCATGGCCAAACTCAACCTAACTCTGACGACTGCCTAGCATGGCCAAACTCAACCAAACTCTGACCACTGCCTAGCATGGCCAAACTCCACCTAACAGTTTGTTGTTTTGTGATTGATAGCTGTTAATAAATAAATAATAGTAAGAATAAGACTGACATGCCTCTAAATGCCTCTTCTTCTTCCAAAATATATAAATGGACAGCACACCACGCATTGTAAATTCAACAGTATATGGAAGCATTTTCCTGCCAGAATTAAATCTTAAATTTATCAGCATATGGAAGCATATTGGGGCTCCCAAGTGGCACAGCAGTCTAAGGCATTGCATCTTAGTGCTAGAGGTGTCACCACAGACCCTGGTTCGATTACAGGCTGTATCACAACCGGCCATGATTGGGAGTTCCATAGGGCGGTGCAGCATCGTCTGGGTTTAGCCGGAGTAGGTCGTCATTGAAAATAAGAATTTGTTCTTAGCTGACTTGCCTATTTAAATAAATAACAATTCTGCCAAAATGAAATCTTAAATTCAAATCTGAAAATGATGAATCAATATTGTATTTACAATTTATTTTCCAAAGTGTGTATCCATTGTTTGTGACAAATTGAAAATTCTAATTCAAGAATGTATATGGCATTATCATTTTCATGATATGGCAGGAATATGCTTCTATATGTTTCTAGATGTTTTTGCCTGTGGAATGTTCTCCTGAGACGTCATATCTCAGCCTTGATTTAGTCTGGCCTGATGTCTGCTGGCTGTCTGTATGTCTCGCTTGGCGGGACAGGAACCCTGTCACAACATTTGTTGTCAGGAATCTTTAATAAATTAGCAGTACGCTCTAATAAATGTAATGTCGTTGCTAATGCCCTTGACACAAGACAAGTCATCTTGATAAATAATAGATACCTCTGCTTTAGTCACCAATCGCAATAGGACTGGCCTGTGTATAGGAGTGGATGAGTGGAGTACGGTAGGGGAGAGAGAGAGAGAGAGAGAGAGAGAGAGATGAGAGAGAGATGAGAGAGAGAGAGAGAGAGAGAGAGAGAGAGAGAGACTGAATGAGTGAGAGAGAGGGTCTTTAATAGCACCCTATTCTCTATACTACTTTTATACTCCACTATGAAGGGAAAATGGTGCCATGTTCTTTCATTAACACTCCTCACAGCCAGCGTCTTCAGTTGTTACTCACACTTCAGGAGCACTTCTGCTGGAACCTGCATTACAGTTGTCAAACCTCTGTGGTTTCTGTGGGAACCCCTATTAAAGTCCACATGAGCGACCATCGCTCTCACCAATGCCCTTACCCGTCACACCCTGCTGGATTCCACTTCCTGGCATCCCTCCTCACACACACGTACAACATTGGAGTCCTGATGAATTAGGGAAACAAGTACACACGCACGCACGCACACACACACACACACACACACACACACACACACACACACACACACACACACACACACACACACACACACACACACACACACACACACACACACTAACTCAAGCTGGTAACGGCCCATTTGCAACACATACAATAGCAGCTTAACCAATCTAGCAGTTTAACCAAAATTCTGCATATGAGACACTTGTATGTACTGGTGCTAATGTGTGTGATTATTTAAATATCGCTGGTATACTGTATGGCAATGCGGACTACTCATTGAAAAGATATGACAAATCGTCTTTTCATTTTCATCCGCTACCCCTGGGACAACAAAACACTGAGAAACATTCCAACAGTAAAACTGAATAAAATGAGACATAGTGCAGACTTCTTGAGACTGTGTGCATTACAATAACATAGCACCAGGACAAGAGGGGCATTACAATAACATAGCACCAGGACAAGAGGGGCTTTCCAGTAAAATAGCACCAGGAAAAGGGGGCTTTCTAGTAAAATAGCACCAGGAAAAGGGGGGCTTTCCAGTAACATAGCACCAGGAAAAGAGGGGCTTTCCAGTAACATAGCACCAGGAAAAGGGGGCTTTCCAGTAAAATAGCACCAGGAAAAGGGGGGCTTTCCAGTAACATAGCACCAGGAAAAGGGGGCTTTCCAGTAAAATAGCACCAGGAAAAGGGGGGCTTTCGAGTAAAATTGCACCAGGAAAAGGGGGCTTTCCAGGAAAATAGCACCAGGAAAAGGGGGGCTTTCCAGTAACATAGCACCAGGAAAAGGGGGGCTTTCCAGTAACATAGCACCAGGAAAAGGGGGCTTTCCAGTAACATAGCACCAGGAAAAGGGGGGCTTTCCAGTAACATAGCACCAGGAAAAGGGGGGCTTTCCAGTAACATAGCACCAGGAAAAGGGGGGCTTTCCAGTAACATAGCAACAGGAAAAGGGGGCTTTCCAGTAAAATAGAACCAGGAAAAGGGGGGTTTTCCAGTAAAATAGCACCAGGAAAAGGGGGGCTTTCTCAGTAAAATAGCACCAGGAAAAGGGGGGCTTGCTAGAGAAATAGCACTATGAAAAGGGGGCTATCCAGTAAAACAGCACCAGGAAATGGGGTCTTTCCGGTAAAATAGCACCAAGAAAGGGGGGCTTTCCAGTAAAATAGCACCAGGAAATGGGGTCTTTCCGGTAAAATAGCACCAATAAAGGGGGGCTTTCCAGTAACATAGCACCAGGAAATGGAGAAGTGCATCTGTATGAGGGCTGAGTGCAACGAGAGGGACAAATGTGTAAACATTTGTAAATGTGTAAACATGTGTAAATGTGTAAACATGTGTAAATGTGTAAACATGTGTAAATGTGTAAACATGTGTAAACATAGTTCACTACTTTTGTTCACTACTACTTTCACTACATTTTACAAAGGGCTGGCACTGCTAAGCAGGAAAGGAACATGGGCTGGCACTGCTAAGCAGAAAAGGAACATGGGCTGGCACTGCTAAGCAGGAAAGGAACATGGGCTGGCACTACTAAGCAGAAAAGGAACATGGGCTGGCACTGCTAAGCAGGAAAGGAACATGGGCTGGCACTGCTAAGCAGAAAAGGAACATGGGCTGGCACTGCTAAGCAGGAAAGGAACATGGGCTGGCACTGCTAAGCAGGAAAGGAGCATGGGCTGGCACTGCTAAGCAGGAAAGGAACATGGGCTGGCACTGCTAAGCAGGAAAGGAACATGGGCTGGCACTGCTAAGCAGGAAAGGAACATGGGCTGGCACTGCTAAGCAGGAAAGGAACATGGGCTGGCACTGCTAAGCAGAAAAGGAACATGGGCTGGCACTGCTAAACAGGAAAGGAACATGGGCTGGCACTGCTAAGCAGGAAAGGAACAAGGGCTGGCACTGCTAAGCAGGAAAGGAACATGGGCTGGCACTGCTAAGCAGGAAAGGAACATGGGCTGGCACTGCTAAGCAGGAAAGGAACATGGGCTGGCACTGCTAAGCAGGAAAGGAACATGGGCTGGCACTGCTAAGCAGGAAAGGAACATGGGCTGGCACTGCTAAGCAGGAAAGGAACATGGGCTGGCACTGCTAAGCAGGAAAGGAACATGGGCTGGCACTGCTAAGCAGGAAAGGAACATGGGCTGGCACTGCTAAGCAGGAAAGGAACATGGGCTGGCACTGCTAAGCAGGAAAGGAACATGGGCTGGCACTGCTAAGCAGGAAAGGAACATGGGCTGGCACTGCTAAGCAGGAAAGGAACATGGGCTGGCACTGCTAAGCAGAAAAGGAACATGGGCTGGCACTGCTAAGCAGGAAAGGAACATGGGCTGGCACTGCTAAGCAGGAAAGGAACATGGGCTGGCACTGCTAAGCAGGAAAGGAACATGGGCTGGCACTGCTAAGCAGGAAAGGAACATGGGCTGGCACTGCTAAGCAGGAAAGGAACATGGGCTGGCACGGCTAAGCAGGTAAGAAGCAAGGACTGGCACGACTAAGCAGGAGAGGAACAAGGGCTGGCACTGCTAAGCAGGAAAGGAACATGGGCTGGCACGGCTAAGCAGGAAAGGAACATGGGCTGGCACTGCTAAGCAGGAAAGGAACATGGGCTGGCACTGCTAAGCAGGAAAGTAACATGGGCTGGCACTGCTAAGCAGGAAAGGAACATGGGCTGGCACTGCTAAGCAGGAAAGGAACATGGGCTGGCACTGCTAAGCAGGAAAGGAACATGGGCTGGCACTGCTAAGCAGGAAAGGAACATGGGCTGGCACTGCTAAGCAGGAAAGGAACATGGGCTGGCACTGCTAAGCAGGAAAGGAACATGGGCTGGCACTGCTAAGCAGGAAAGGAACATGGGCTGGCACTGCTAAGCAGGAAAGGAACATGGGCTGGCACTGCTAAGCAGGAAAGGAACATGGGCTGGCACTGCTAAGCAGGAAAGGAACATGGGCTGGCACTGCTAAGCAGGAAAGGAACATGGGCTGGCACTGCTAAGCAGAAAAGGAACATGGGCTGTCACTGCTAAGCAGGAAAGGAACATGGGCTGGCACTGCTAAGCAGGAAAGGAACATGGGCTGGCACTGCTAAGCAGGAAAGGAACATGGGCTGGCACTGCTAAGCAGGAAAGGAACATGGGCTGGCACGGCTAAGCAGGTAAGAAGCAAGGACTGGCACGACTAAGCAGGAAAGGAACAAGGGCTGGCACTGCTAAGCAGGAAAGGAACATGGGCTGGCACGGCTAAGCAGGAAAGGAACATGGGCTGGCACTGCTAAGCAGGAAAGGAACATGGGCTGGCACTGCTAAGCAGGAAAGGAACATGGGCTGGCACTGCTAAGCAGGAAAGGAACATGGGCTGGCACTGCTAAGCAGGAAAGGAACATGGGCTGGCACTGCTAAGCAGGAAAGGAACATGGGCTGGCACTGCTAAGCAGGAAAGGAACATGGGCTGGCACGGCTTAGCAGGTAAGAAGCAAGGACTGGCACGACTAAGCAGGAAAGGAACAAGGGCTGGCACTGCTAAGCAGGAAAGGAACATGGGCTGGCACGGCTAAGCAGGTAAGAAGCAAGGACTGGCACGACTAAGCAGGAAAGGAACAAGGGCTGGCACTGCTAAGCAGGAAAGGAACATGGGCTGGCACGGCTAAGCAGGTAAGAAGCAAGGACTGGCACGACTAAGCAGAAAAGGAACAAGGGCTGGCACGGCTAAGCAGGAAAGGAACATGGGCTGGCACGACTAAGCAGGTAAGAAGCAAGGACTGGCACGACTAAGCAGGAAAGGAACAAGGGCTGGCACTGATAAGCAGGAAAGGAACATGGGCTGGCACGACTAAGCAGGTAAGAAGCAAGGACTGGCACGACTAAGCAGGAAAGGAACAAGGGCTGGCACTGCTAAGCAGGAAAGGAACATGGGCTGGCACGACTAAGCAGGTAAGAAGCAAGGACTGGCACGACTAAGCAGGAAAGGAACAGTGGCTTGCAAAGCTAAACAGGAAAGGAACAAGGGCTTGCACGCTAAGCAGGAAAGGAACATCGGTTTGCATTGCTAAGCAGGAAAGGAACAGTGGCTTACTCAGCTAAGCAGGAAAGGAACAAGGGCTGGCACGGCTAAGCAGGAAAGTAACAAGGGCTTGCACGGCTAAGCAGGAAAGGAACAAAGCCTGGCAAGGCTAAGCAGAAAAGGAACAAGGGCTGGCATAGCTAAGCAGAAAAGGAACAAGGGCTGGCATAGCTAAGCAGAAAAGGAACAAGGGCTGGCATAGCTAAGCAGAAAAGGAACAAGGGCTGGCGTGGCTAAGCAGGAAAGGAACATGGGCTGGCACTGCTAAGCAGGAAAGGAACATGGGCTGGCACTGCTAAGCAGAAAAGGAACATGGGCTGGCACTGCTAAGCAGGAAAGGAACATGGGCTGGCACTGCTAAGCAGGAGAGGAACATGGGCTGGCACTGCTAAGCAGGAAAGGAACATGGGCTGGCACTGCTAAGCAGGAAAGGAACATGGGATGGCACGGCTAAGCAGGTAAGAAGCAAGGACTGGCACGACTAAGTAGGAAAGGAACAAGGGCTGGCACTGCTAAGCAGGAAAGGAACATGGGCTGGCACGGCTAAGCAGGTAAGAAGCAAGGACTGGCACGACTAAGCAGGAAAGGAACAAGGGCTGGCACTGCTAAGCAGGAAAGGAACATGGGCTGGCACGGCTAAGCAGGTAAGAAGCAAGGACTGGCACGACTAAGCAGAAAAGGAACAAGGGCTGGCACGGCTAAGCAGGAAAGGAACATGGGCTGGCACGACTAAGCAGGTAAGAAGCAAGGACTGGCACGACTAAGCAGGAAAGGAACAAGGGCTGGCACTGATAAGCAGGAAAGGAACATGGGCTGGCACGACTAAGCAGGTAAGAATCAAGGACTGGCACGACTAAGCAGGAAAGGAACAAGGGCTGGCACTGCTAAGCAGGAAAGGAACATGGGCTGGCACGACTAAGCAGGTAAGAAGCAAGGACTGGCACGACTAAGCAGGAAAGGAACAGTGGCTTGCAAAGCTAAACAGGAAAGGAACAAGGGCTTGCACGCTAAGCAGGAAAGGAACAAGGGCTGGCACGGCTAAGCAGGAAAGGAACATCGGTTTGCATTGCTAAGCAGGAAAGGAACAGTGGCTTACTCAGCTAAGCAGGAAAGGAACAAGGGCTGCTACGGCTAAGCAGGAAAGTAACAAGGGCTTGCACGGCTAAGCAGGAAAGGAACAAAGCCTGGCAAGGCTAAGCAGAAAAGGAACAAGGGCTGGCATAGCTAAGCAGAAAAGGAACAAGGGCTGGCATAGCTAAGCAGAAAAGGAACAAGGGCTGGCATAGCTAAGCAGAAAAGGAACAAGGGCTGGCGTGGCTAAGCAGGAAAGGAACATGGGATGGCACGGCTAAGCAGGAAAGGAACATGGGATGGCACGGCTAAGCAAGAAAGGAACATGGGATGGCACGGCTAAGCAGGAAAGGAACATGGGATGGCACGGCTAAGCAAGAAAGGAACATGGGATGGCACGGCTAAGCAGAAAAGGAACATGGGATGACGCGGCTAAGCAGGAAAGGAACATGGGATGGCACGGCTAAGCAGGAAAGGAACATGGGATGGCACGGCTAAGCAGGAAAGGAACATGGGATGGCACGGCTAAGCAAGAAAGGAACATGGGATGGCACGGCTATGCAAGAAAGGAACATGGGATGGCACGGCTAAGCAGAAAAGGAACATGGGATGACGCGGCTAAGCAGGAAAGGAACATGGGATGGCACGGCTAAGCAGGAAAGGAACATGGGATGGCACGGCTAAGCAAGAAAGGAACATGGGATGGCACGGCTAAGCAAGAAAGGAACATGGGATGGCACTGCTAAGCAGGAAAGGAACATGGGATGGCACGGCTAAGCAGGAAAGGAACAAAGCCTGGCAAGGCTAAGCAGAAAAGGAACAAGGGCTGGCATAGCTAAGCAGAAAAGGAACAAGGGCTGGCGTGGCTAAGCAAGAAAGGAACATGGGATGGCACGGCTAAGCAGGAAAGGAACATGGGATGGCACGGCTAAGCAAGAAAGGAACATGGGATGGCACGGCTAAGCAAGAAAGGAACATGGGATGGCACGGCTATGCAGGAAAGGAACATGGGATGGCACGGCTAAGCAAGAAAGGAACACGGGATGGCACGGCTAAGCAGGAAAGGAACATGGGATGGCACGGCTAAGCAAGAAAGGAACATGGGATGGCACGGCTAAGCAAGAAAGGAACATGGGATGGCACGGCTAAGCAGGAAAGGAACATGGGATGGCACGGATAAGCAGGAAAGGAACATGGGATGGCACGGCTAAGCAGGAAAGGAAGAAGGGCTTGCACAGCTAAGCAGGAAAATAACAGGGGCTGGCACTGCTAAGCAGGAAAGGAACATGGGCTGGCACTGCTAAGCAGGAGAGGAACATGGGCTGGCACTGCTAAGCAGGAAAGGAACATGGGCTGGCACTGCTAAGCAGGAAAGGAACATGGGCTGGCACGGCTAAGCAGGTAAGAAGCAAGGACTGGCACGACTAAGTAGGAAAGGAACAAGGGCTGGCACTGCTAAGCAGGAAAGGAACATGGGCTGGCACGGCTAAGCAGGTAAGAAGCAAGGACTGGCACGACTAAGCAGGAAAGGAACAAGGGCTGGCACTGCTAAGCAGGAAAGGAACATGGGCTGGCACGGCTAAGCAGGTAAGAAGCAAGGACTGGCACGACTAAGCAGAAAAGGAACAAGGGCTGGCACGGCTAAGCAGGAAAGGAACATGGGCTGGCACGACTAAGCAGGTAAGAAGCAAGGACTGGCACGACTAAGCAGGAAAGGAACAAGGGCTGGCACTGATAAGCAGGAAAGGAACATGGGCTGGCACGACTAAGCAGGTAAGAATCAAGGACTGGCACGACTAAGCAGGAAAGGAACAAGGGCTGGCACTGCTAAGCAGGAAAGGAACATGGGCTGGCACGACTAAGCAGGTAAGAAGCAAGGACTGGCACGACTAAGCAGGAAAGGAACAGTGGCTTGCAAAGCTAAACAGGAAAGGAACAAGGGCTTGCACGCTAAGCAGGAAAGGAACAAGGGCTGGCACGGCTAAGCAGGAAAGGAACATCGGTTTGCATTGCTAAGCAGGAAAGGAACAGTGGCTTACTCAGCTAAGCAGGAAAGGAACAAGGGCTGCTACGGCTAAGCAGGAAAGTAACAAGGGCTTGCACGGCTAAGCAGGAAAGGAACAAAGCCTGGCAAGGCTAAGCAGAAAAGGAACAAGGGCTGGCATAGCTAAGCAGAAAAGGAACAAGGGCTGGCATAGCTAAGCAGAAAAGGAACAAGGGCTGGCATAGCTAAGCAGAAAAGGAACAAGGGCTGGCGTGGCTAAGCAGGAAAGGAACATGGGATGGCACGGCTAAGCAGGAAAGGAACATGGGATGGCACGGCTAAGCAAGAAAGGAACATGGGATGGCACGGCTAAGCAGGAAAGGAACATGGGATGGCACGGCTAAGCAAGAAAGGAACATGGGATGGCACGGCTAAGCAGAAAAGGAACATGGGATGACGCGGCTAAGCAGGAAAGGAACATGGGATGGCACGGCTAAGCAGGAAAGGAACATGGGATGGCACGGCTAAGCAGGAAAGGAACATGGGATGGCACGGCTAAGCAAGAAAGGAACATGGGATGGCACGGCTATGCAAGAAAGGAACATGGGATGGCACGGCTAAGCAGAAAAGGAACATGGGATGACGCGGCTAAGCAGGAAAGGAACATGGGATGGCACGGCTAAGCAGGAAAGGAACATGGGATGGCACGGCTAAGCAAGAAAGGAACATGGGATGGCACGGCTAAGCAAGAAAGGAACATGGGATGGCACTGCTAAGCAGGAAAGGAACATGGGATGGCACGGCTAAGCAGGAAAGGAACAAAGCCTGGCAAGGCTAAGCAGAAAAGGAACAAGGGCTGGCATAGCTAAGCAGAAAAGGAACAAGGGCTGGCGTGGCTAAGCAAGAAAGGAACATGGGATGGCACGGCTAAGCAGGAAAGGAACATGGGATGGCACGGCTAAGCAAGAAAGGAACATGGGATGGCACGGCTAAGCAAGAAAGGAACATGGGATGGCACGGCTATGCAGGAAAGGAACATGGGATGGCACGGCTAAGCAAGAAAGGAACACGGGATGGCACGGCTAAGCAGGAAAGGAACATGGGATGGCACGGCTAAGCAAGAAAGGAACATGGGATGGCACGGCTAAGCAAGAAAGGAACATGGGATGGCACGGCTAAGCAGGAAAGGAACATGGGATGGCACGGATAAGCAGGAAAGGAACATGGGATGGCACGGCTAAGCAGGAAAGGAAGAAGGGCTTGCACAGCTAAGCAGGAAAATAACAGGGGTTGGCACAGCTAAACAGGAAAGGATCAAGTTCTGGCATGGCTAAACAGGAAAGGAACAAGGGCTGGCACAACTAAGCAGGAAAGGAACAAGCCTCTAATAGTGGTGTGAGAACAGCCTTTTTCTTGATGTGTAAATCTGAGAGTTTAAGCTGTCAGCTTTCACTGTTAACCCAGGTAGACGGCGAAACCTCCAATTTCCATGGCCACTCTCTCTTCCTGTCTCTCCTTCAACGCCTGGGTGGAAGTGGGAGTGAGGCAGTAGACTTATCAGTTTCCATCCCATGCCTGTCCAGTACTGGAGGACTCTATTCATTCACTCATAAATCACTGTGTGTGCCATGTTGACTCTGCCATCTTTACACAAAGTGAACAGACACTATACCTAATCTCCTCTATTGCTAGTAGCTGTAGGAAAACGTAGATTAGAGTTAATAAAAGGTACTGTTACATTAGCCGCAATAGTTTTGGATGCTGTGCTAATTTTGAACAATTATACTATATCACGGTAGATTACAAGTGTCTGCTGTGATCACTTCTACCAATGGATTACCTTTTCAGTTTAGCCTGCCTCATCAAGCTCAGTAGATTGTGGCCTGTTCTCTCTCTCTCTCTCTCTCTCTCTCTCTCTCTCTCTCTCTCTCTCTCTCTCAAGCATATACCTTCTCCTCACGGTAACCAGTGCTTTAGCTCACCCCAATACAATGTATATTTGAACCAGATTAACCTTGGGAAGTCTCTCAAGACGGCGGAACAAGTCCAGCTTCCCCCACGCCTGCTGCTGACATCAATTTCAAGCCTGGTCCATCCAATGAAATATAAATGGCACCCTCAATTTTGCAAAAAACACCAACCAATTCCCCAGGATGACATCTGTATTTGTGCCGACGATTGCAGTTTACTTTTCATCTTGGGCCAGATGAGGCATTTGACCCTCCCCAACCTCAGCGAGATTAAGTTACTCCTCCAAGGTCCTGGATGGGAGAAAAGGCATCCCTCCCTGTAAAGAGACAGGTACCCCTTATCATACCCAGTAAGATAGAGAAGAAGAGCAGGACGTCTGGCTCTGTGAGATGCACAGGGTGGTGTAAAAACAGGATTTAAGCTGCAGTCGTTTTTTCTTTTTTTTTACAATGGAGAACGTGATGATGAAGACTAACATTTCTGCCAATATTTTTTCTGGAAAGTTTTACTTTCAGCAAGCACAAATGTAAGTTTGGTTCTTGTCTATAACGAAACGGACAATCAAATCTACATTGTATGAATATAATGGTTTAATATATATATATTTTTTAATCAAATTGCTAGAATCTGGGGGCGAGAAAAGGTAATTTCAACAGTATCCCCTTTTAATCATGTCAAACCTTCCAAGCGGAACTGTGCCTGCTGTGATCTTAGTGGCATAAGAATACAGGTGATTACCTAAGAATTATACCCGCAGTGACATTACACTGCAGAGAACATTACATTTGACTTTGACTTTAATTTTTTTGTGTCAAAGCGGAATAAAAAAAAAAAAAATGTATGACAACTAAAACACTAATATATCTTGATTAGATTCATTTATTCAACCTCTTGAGGCAATACAGGGGTGGCAGGTAGCCTAGTGGTTAGAGTGTAGAGGTGGCAGGTAGCCTAGTGGTTAGAGTGTAGAGGTGGCAGGTAGCCTAGTGGTTAGAGTGTAGAGGTGGCAGGTAGCCTAGTGGTTAGAGTGTAGAGGTGGCAGGTAGCCTAGTGGTTAGAGTGTAGAGGTGGCAGGTAGCCTAGTGGTTAGAGCGTTGGGCCGGTAACCGAAAGGTTGCTAAATTGAATCCCTGAGCTGACAAGGTAAAAATCTGACGTTTGCCCCTGAACAAGGCAGTTAACCCACTGTTCCTAGGCTGTCATTGTAAATAAGAATTTGTTCTTAACTGACTTGCCTAGTTAAATGAAGGTAAATTAAAAAACATGTTAGGATCACCTTTGGCTGCGTTAAGCTGTGAGTGTTTTTGGGGTAAGTCTCTAAGAGCTTTGCATACCTGGATTGTACAATATTTGCCCATTATTCTTTAAAAAATTCTTCAAGCTCTGTCAAGTTGGTTGTTGATCATTGTGTGACAGCCAGCAACTCCAGTGTATATTTGCCCTTGTATTTTAGGTTATTGTCCTGCTGAAAGGTTAATTTGTCTCCCAGTGTCTTGTGGAATGCAGAATTAACTAGGTTTTCCTCTAGGATTTTGCCTGTGCTGAGATTTATTATGTTCATTTTTATCCTAAATAACTCCCTATTCCTTGCCGATGACAAACATACCCATAACATGATACAGGCACCACCATGCTTGAAAATATGAAGAGTGGTACTCTGTGATGTGTTGTGTTCGATTCGCCCCAAACATAACACTTTGTATTCAGGAGGAAAAGTTAATTTCTTTGCCAAGTTTTTTTTTGCAATATTACTTTACTGTGTTATTGCAAACATAATGTTTTTGAATATTTGTATTCTTTCTTCTTTTCACTTTGTCATTTAAGTTAGTATTGTGGAGTAACTACAAGGTTGTTGATCCATCCTCAGTTTTCTCCCATCACAGCCATTAAATGATGTATTTGTTTTAAAATCACCATTGCAATTCCTGAGCGGTTTCCTTCCTCTCTGGCATCCTTCTTAGGAAGGATGCCTGTATCTTTGTAGTGACTGAGTGTGTTGATACACCACCCAAAGCATAATTGAAATTCACTTTTTGACAGAGGGAGCTTACAGATAATTGTATGGGTGTGGTACGGAGATGGAGTAGACATAAAATAAATCATGTTTACCACTATTATAGCACACAGAGTGAGTCCATGCAACTTATTATGTGACTTATTCATCCTGTACATAACAAAGGGGTTGAACACTGATTGATTCAAGACATTACCTTTTTTTTTTTTTGTAAAAAAAATAATCTAATAACTAAATTCCATTTTGACATTATAGGCTATTGTGTGAAGATCAGTGACATAAAATCTATATTTAATATATTTTAAATTCAGGCTGTAACACAACAAAATGTGGAAAACGTCAAGGGGTGTGAATACATTCTGAAGGCACTGTATGACCTGAAAAGTACAACTTTTCTTCAAGAAGAACATATAATTCCATTTTTTGTAGCTATATGGTATAAAGTTTATTCAATAAATACAGTTGAAGTCGGAAGTATACATACATCGTAGCCAAATACATTTAAACTCAGTTTTTACAATTCCTGACATTTAATCCTAGTAAAAATTCCCTGTCTTAGGTCAGTTAGGATCACCACTTTATTTTAAGAATGTGAAATGTCAGAATAATAGTAGAGAGAATGATTTATTTCAGCTTTAATTTCTTTCATCACATTCCCAGTTGGTCGGAAGTTTACATACACCCAATTAGTATTTGGTATCATTGCCTTCTTAAATTGTTTAACTTGGGTCAAACTTTTCAGGTAGCCTTCCAAAAGCTTCTCACAATAAGTTTGGTGAATTTTGGCCCATTCCTCCTGACACAGCTGGTGTAACTGAGTCAGGTCTGTAGGCCTCCTTGCTCGCACACACTTTTGCAGTTCTGCCCACAAATTTTCTATGTGATTGAGGTCAGGGCTTTGTGATGGCCACTCCAATACCTTGACTTTGTTGTCCTTAAGCCATTTTGCCACAACTTTGGAATTATGCTTGGTGTCATTGTTCGTTTGGAAGACCCATTTGCGACCAAGCTTTAACTTTCTGACTGATGTCTTGAGATGTTGCTTCAATATATCCACATAATTTTCCTATCTCATGATGCCATCTATTTTGTGAAGTGCACCAGTACATCCTGCAGCTACTGTATTAGCTGGCTAGCCCTTCTAATGTGTGTAAAAGCTACTGTGTTACCTAGCTATCCCTACTAATGTATGTAAAAGCTACTGTATTAGCTAGCTAGCCCTACTAATGTAAATAAAAGCTACTGTATTAGCTAGCTAGCCCTTCTACTGTATGTTAAAGCTAGTGTATTACCTAGCAAGCCCTACTAATGTAAATAAAAGCTACTGTATTAGCTAGCTAGCCCTACTAATGTAAATAAAAGCTACTGTATTAGTTAGCTAGCCCTACTAATGTAAGCCTTGGCTTGTGCGAGCTGCAACGGCGCATGGGAGCAGGTGCCTATCTTTGGATTCTGTAGCTTGAGACAGCTTGATGTTGTAGTGTGGTAATATTTATCATATAGCCTAAGGGTATATTAAAACATACCTCATATATGAGCCATAATAACATTATGCAATTAATATGTTAACACATTCTATTAAATTAATTATCTTTATCTAATTGCATTTAACATTATAGTAAAACCATGTGCAATCAAGTATTAGTTGACTAAGGTCAAGTAATGGTCATGAGAAGGGAATATCAAAGCAGGTATTATTTAATGACTTTGTCAAATGAATGGATTCACATACAAGGCATAGCGCTTAATTTACAAGCATTAACAAGTATTACAAGGCATTATTCTAGACATAACGATCTTAGAAGAACAAAGAGATGCCTACTAGACCAGAAGCCTAGAAGCCTAGGAAATTAGAAAATATCATTCAACCTCCAATAGACAGGATAAGAGAGAGAACAACAGACCTTCATTTATTTTTTTACCAGATCTGACTTGTTTGTATTAAAAATCTATTGTTGACCAATCAACAGACCAAACCAAAAGTTATAAAACTAAGATATACAATCAAATCAAATCAGCCAACATCCTCTAGGAAGGGGGGTCAAATCTATGTGTGTTGACATGAGAGGTATACAGACAGTGTTGTCAGAGTTTACCCAGAACAAGCAGATGTAACGACAGCAATCATGCATTCATATACAGCAGATAGCTTCAGAGTTCTTTACAGGGTAACGCTAAAGCAGGCATGTTAGGTACAGTGCCTTGCGAAAGTATTCGGCCCCCTTGAACTTTGCAACCTTTTGCCACATTTCAGGCTTCAAACATAAAGATATAAAACTGTATTTTTTTGTGAAGAATCAACAACAAGTGGGACACAATCATGAAGTGGAACGACATTTATTGGATATTTCAAACTTTTTTAACAAATCAAAAACTGAAAAATTGGCCGTGCAAAATTGTTCAGCCCCCTTAAGTTAATACTTTGTAGCGCCACCTTTTGCTGCGATTACAGCTGTAAGTCGCTTGGGGTATGTCTCTATCCGTTTTGCACATCGAGAGACTGACATTTTTTCCCATTCCTCCTTGCAAAACAGCTCAAGCTCAGTGAGGTTGGATGGAAAGCATTTGTGAACAGCAGTTTTCAGTTCTTTCCACAGATTCTCGATTGGATTCAGGTCTGGACTTTGACTTGGCCATTCTAACACCTGGATATGTTTATTTTTGAACCATTCCATTGTAGATTTTGCTTTATGTTTTGGATCATTGTCTTGTTGGAAGACAAATCTCCGTCCCAGTCTCAGGTCTTTTGCAGACTCCATCAGGTTTTCTTCCAGAATGGTCCTGTATTTGGCTCCATCCATCTTCCCATCAATTTTAACCATCTTCCCTGTCTCTGCTGAAGAAAAGCAGGCCCAAACCATGATGCTGCCACCACCATGTTTGACAGTGGAGATGGTGTGTTCAGGGTGATGAGCTGTGTTGCTTTTACGCCAAACATAACGTTTTGCATTGTTACCAAAAAAGTTCAATTTTGGTTTCATCTGACCAGAGCACCTTCTTCCACATGTTTGGTGTGTCTCCCAGGTGGCTTGTGGCAAACTTTAAACAACACTTTTTATGGATATCTTTAAGAAATGTCTTTCTTCTTGCCACTCTTCCATAAAGGCCAGATTTGTGCAATATACGACTGATTGTTGTCCTATGGACAGAGTCTCCCACCTCAGCTGTAGATCTCTGCAGTTCATCCAGAGTGATCATGGGCCTCTTGGCTGCATCTCTGATCAGTCTTCTCCTTGTATGAGCTGAAAGTTTAGAGGGACGGCCAGGTCTTGGTAGATTTGCAGTGGTCTGATACTCCTTCCATTTCAATATTATCGCTTGCACAGTGCTCCTTGGGATGTTTAAAGCTTGGGAAATCTTTTTGTATCCAAATCCGGCTTTAAACTTCTTCACAACAGTATCTCGGACCTGCCTGGTGTGTTTCATGTTCTTCATGATGCTCTCTGCGCTTTTAACGGACCTCTGAGACTATCACAGTGCAGGTGCATTTATACGGAGACTTGATTACACACAGGTGGATTGTATTTATCATCATTAGTCATTTAGGTCAACATTGGATCATTCAGAGATCCTCACTGAACTTCTGGAGAGAGTTTGCTGCACTGAAAGTAAAGGGGCTGAATAATTTTGCACGCTCAATTTTTCAGTTTTTGATTTGTTAAAAAAGTTTGAAATATCCAATAAATGTCGTTCCACTTCAAGATTGTGTCCCACTTGTTGTTGATTCTTCACAAAAAAATACAGTTTTATATCTTTATGTTTGAAGCCTGAAATGTGGCAAAAGGTTGCAAAGTTCAAGGGGGCCGAATACTTTCGCAAGGCACTGTATCTGTCATACATGAATCAGTCCTCTGGATACTGTACAGTATAGCATTCAAACTCAACTCTGAACCTCAAAGTCAGTTCCACTTTTATTCATTGTTCCCCCTCGAATCAGGGACTGATTAGACCTGGGACACCAGGTGGGTACAATCAATTATCAGGCAGAACCGAAAACCAGCAGGCTCCAGACCACTTAGGGAGTGTAGAGAGAGAGAGAGAGATATTTTGAGATACTTATCTAGAGATACTGAGATACATTTTGGCCCCTCATAGGGAGGAAGGGCGTACTGACCCTTGGGCATTGCCTTAGGCCATTTGCCATGCGGACAGAGGTGACAGAAAGCACATGAATTAGAGCCGAGCATACACTGTACAAGTACACCCCCTGGACAGGACGCTAGTCTATCACAGGGACTTACAGTACCCCCAATCTATCGCTTTCATGCTGAGTGCCAAGCAGAGACGCATGGAGTCCCATTTTTTTTGTCTATTTTTTAGGTATGACTCGGCCAGGGGATCAAACTTCCAACCTGCCAATCTCATGGCGGACACAAGGCCACTGAGTTGGTAGGATGCAAAACTGTATAATATGCTTGAATCTCAAGTCGAGTCCTGAGTTCTTTGGTACATGTAGGCTATAAGATGAGATCCAACAATCTTTGAAAACTACATTTTCATCATGTAGAAAACTAGCTCACTTACAGTGTTGAACATAATACATTCAGTGTACTGTTCTGGCCCAAAATAAGTTAATCACACTGTGGTAAAAATTACCCCATTTTTGTGGTAACATGTTGATGCATTACATATTAGACAGTGTTGTAGAAAATCACTTAGATTGGACTCGAACACTAGGGACTTGTCTACATCACTGTCTAATATGAAAAGCAGCAACATGTTACCGTGACAATTGTGTCATTTTTACTGCAATGTGATTAAACTTATTTTGGTCCAGAATCGTACAATGACTGTGCTACTGCACTAGCTGTGTCGATTACAGGCTTAGTTTAATGCTATGATCATATACAGTGTATGTGTTTGTGTGTGTGTGTGTGCACGTGTGTGCACGTGAGTGCAGGGTGCATGTGTAATGGTGGGCTTGTTCTTGTCAACGTTGGAAGTGCACTTTGGCACAATCCACTAATTAAAGGCAAACGCAGAGTCACATCAACACAGCTCTGCCAAGGCTGTGGTTTTGGCACTTTGAACATGATGGGCTCTGTGCAGGCAAGACATGGAAAATGGGCCTCCCTTTTCTCTAGCTAATTAGACATGTAGTTTGGTGCCTTAACATGCAGACACACGTCAAAAGGTGTCCTATACGCTTGTAATGTGAAACGAGGGCCTCACACAGAGCTCAGGATTCAAAGCAATGACTAGGACTGTCACCACTCATACGCTATAGATACAAAAGTATGTGGATTCGTCAATTTCAGCCACACCCGTTGCTGACAGGTGTATAAAATCGAGCATACAGTCATGCAATCTCCATAGGAAAACATTGGCGGTAGAATGACCTTACTGAAGAGCTCAGTGACTTTAAACGTGGCACCGTCATAGGATGCCACCTTTCCAACAAGCCAGTTCGTCAAATTTCAGCCCTGCAAGTGCTGCCCCAGGTAAGTGATGTTATTGTGAAGTAGAAACGTCTAGGGGCAACAACAGATCAGCTGGAAATGGTAGGCCACACAAGCTCACAGAACTGGATCGACAAGTGATGAAGTGCGTAGCTCGTAAAAATAGTCTGTCCTCCGTTGCAACACTACCGAGTTCCAAAGTGTAGCACTCCCTTCTGTCATCATGAAGTGCTTTGAGAGACTCGTCCACAGACGATGCAATCGCCATCACACTGCACACTGCCCTATACCATCGGGACAAGAGGAATACCTATGTAAGAATGCTGTTCATTGACTACAACTCAGCATTCAACACCATAGTACCCTCCAAGATCATCATTAAGCTTGAGGCCCTGGGTCTCAACCCCGCCCTGTGCAACTGGATCCTGGACTTTATGACGGGTAGGAAACAACATCTCCACTTAGCTGATCCTCAACACTGAGGTCCCACAAGGGTGCATGCTCAGCCCCCTCCTGTACTCCCAGTTTGCCCATGACTGCGTGGCCATGCACGCCTCCAAATCAATCATCAAGTTTGCAGACGACACAACAGTAGTGGGCTTGATTACCAACAATGATGAGACAGCCTACAGGGAGGAGGTGAGGTCACTCGGAGTGTGGTATCAGGAAAACAACCTCTCACTCAACGTCAGCAAAACAAAGGAGATGATCGTGGACTTTAGGAAACAGCAGAGGGAGCACATCAACGGGACAGTAGTGGAGAAGGTGGAAAGTTTTAAGTTCCTCCGCGTACACATCACAGACAAACTGAAATGGTCCAACCACACAGACAATGTGGTGAAGAAGGCGCAAAAGTGCCTCTTCAACCTCAGGAGGCTGAAGAAATTTTCCTTGGCACCTAAAACCTTGACAAACTTTTACAGATGCACAATTGAGAGCATCCTGTCGGGTTGTATCACTGCCTGGTACGACAACTGCACCGCCCTCAACCGCAAGGCCCTCCAGAGGGTGGTGCGGTCTGCACAACGCATCACCGGGGTCAAACCATCTGCCCCCCAGGACACCTACACCACCCGATGTCACAGGAAGGCCAAAAAGATCATAAAGGACAACAACCACCCAAGCCACTGCCTGTTCACCCCGCTACCATCCAGGAGACGAGGTCAGTACAGGTGCATCGAAGCAGGGACAGAGAGACTGAAAAACAGCTTCTAGCTGCTGCCGACATACAGACTCAAATCATTGGCCACTTTAATAAATTGATAACTAGTCACTTTAAACAATGCCACTTTAATAATGTTTAAATACAGTTGAAGTCAGAAGTTTACATACACCTTAGCCAAATACATTTAAACTCAGTTTTTCACAAATTCTGACATTTAATCCTAGTAAAAAATCCCTGTCTTAGGTCAGTTAGGATCACCACTATATTTTAAGAATGGGAAATGTCAGAATAATAGTAGAGAGAATTATTTATTTCAGCTTTTATTTCCTTCATCATATTCCCAGTGGGCCAAAAGTTTACGTACACTCAATTAGTCTTTGGTAGCATTGCCTTTTACCCATATTAAACAATTGAAACGTTTTGGGTAGCCTTCCACAAGCTTCCCACAATAAGTTGTGTGGATTTTGTCCCATTCCTCCTGACAGAGCTGGTGTAACTGAATCAGATTTGTAGGCCTCCTTGCTTGCACATTCTTTTTCAGTTCTGTCCACACATGTTCTGTAGGATTGAGGTCAGGGCTTTGTGATGGCCACTTCAATACCTTGACTTTGTTGTCCTTAAGCCATTTTGCCCCAACTTTAGAAGTATGCTTGGGGTTATTGTCCATTTGGAAGACCCATTTGCGACCAAGCTTTAACTTCCTGACTGATGTCTTGAGATGTTGCTTCAATATATCCACATAAATGTCCTATCTCATGATGCCATCTATTTTGTGAAGTGCGCCAGTCCCTCCTGCACAAAGCACCCCCACAACATGATGCTGCCACCCCTGTGTTTCACAGTTGGGATGGTGTTCTTCGGCTTGCAATCCTCCCCCTTTTTCATAACGAGGGTTATTATGGCAAAACTGTTCTATATTTGTTTCATCAGACCAGATTACATTTCTCCAAAAAGTATGATCTTTGTCCCCATGTGCAGTTGCAACCTGGAGTCTGGCTTTTTATGGCGGTTTTGGAGCAGTGGCTTCTTCCTTGCTGAGCGGCCTTTCAGGTTATGTCGATATAGGACTAGTTTTACTGTGGATATAGATACTTTGTATCTGTTTCCTCCAACATCTTCACAAGGTCCTTTGCTGTTCTTCTGGGATTGATTTGCACTTTTTGCACCAAAGTACGTTCATCTCTAGGAGACACAACACTTCTCCTTCCTGAGCGGTATGACAGCTGCGTGGTCCCATGGTGTTTATACTTGTGTACTATTGTTTGTATAGAAGAACACGGTACCTTCAGGCATTTGGAAATTGCTCCCAAGGTTGAACCAGACTTGTGGAGGTCTAATATTTTTTTCTGATGTCTTGGCTGTTTCATTTGATTTTCCCATGATGTCAAGCAAAGAGGCACAGAGTTTGAAGGTAGGCCTTGAAATACCTCCACAGGTACACCTCCAAATGACACAAATTATGTTAATTAGCCTACCAGAAACTTTTAAAGCCATGACTTAATTTTCTGGAATTTTCCAAGCAGTTAAAAGGCACAGTCACCATATTGTATGTAAACTTCTGACCCATTGGAAATGTGATACAGTGAATTGTAAGTGAAATAATCTGTCTGTTAACAATTGTTGGAAAAATTACTTGTCCTAACCGACTTGCCAAAACTACAGTTTGTTAACAAGACATTTGTACCATCTATTGCATCTAGCCATTGCCGCTCGGCCATCACTCATCAATATATTTATATGTACATGTTCTTATTCCATCAATTTTGATTTGTATGTATTACTGTAGGTAGTTGTTGTGGAATTGTTAGATTACTTGTTAGATATTACTGCACTGTCGGAACTAGAAGCACAAGCATTTTGCTACACTCGCATTAACATCTGCTAACCCTGTGTATGTGACCAATAAAATTTGATTTGATTTGAACTGCCTCTGGAAGCAACGTTAGCACAATAACTGTTTGTCAGGAGTTTCATGAAATGGGTTTCCATTGCTGAGCAGCCGCACACAAGCCTAAGATTACCATGTGCAATGCCAAGCATCAGCTGGAGTGGTGTAAAACGTGCCACTGTTGGACTCTGAAGCAGAGGAAACACGTCCTCTGGAGTGATTAATCACAATTCTTCATCTGGCAGTCCGACAGACGAATCTGGGTTTGGCGGATGCCAGGAGAACGCTACCTGCCCAATGCATAGTGGCAACTGTAAAGTTTGGTGGAATAGGAAAAATGGTCTGGGGCTGTTTTTCAAGGTTTGGACTAGGCCCCTTAGTGCCAGTGAAGGGAAATCTTAACGCTACAGCATACATTCTAGACGATTCTGTACTTCCAATTTTGTTGCAACAGTTTGGGGAAGGTCCTTTTTTGTGTCAGCATGGCAATGGCCCCGTGCACAAAGCGAGGTCCAATCAGAAAGGGTTTGTCGAGATCGGTGTGGAAGAACTTGACTGGTCTGCGCAGAGCCCTCAACCCCATCAAACACCTTTGGGATGAATTGTAACGCCAACTGCGAGGCAGGCCAAATCGCCCAACATCAGTACCAACGTCACTAATGTTCTTATGGCTGAATGGAAGCAAGTCCCGCAGCAACAATCCAACATCTAGTGGAAAGCCTTCCCAAAAGAGTGGAGGCTGTTCTAGCAGCAAAGGGGGGACCAACTCCTTATTAATGCCATTGATTTTGGAATGAGATGTTCAACAAGCAGGTGTCCACGTTTTTTTGGTAATGTAGTGTAGAGTTCCGGTTCCATAGGTTTGATATGTTGCCCGATGGATGCAAAGCCGTTTTGGGAATCTCTGATCATATTGATCATCATATTGTTTTGATGTACCTTTTCTGTCATAAAGACAGTTTCTCTGTTACTGAGGAGTCGGTAGGCTTGTCCCAAGGACTACATCCACACATGTAGTGTTTTTGCAGACTGGGCATGGCAATCAAGCGGCTATGTGCCAGCACAGTGATTTTTAACGCCGAAACTAATCATCATCTGGTGTGCCATCTGTCCCCGAGTGCCACATATTCACTGGGTAGAAATGCCTGTAGAAGGATGTATTTGCTTATCCTCTGCCTGACTACCTGCTTTGTAGAGGATGCTTTGCAACACATTTCAATGTGAGCAGCTTGTCATTACACGGCTCTGCAGCATTCAGAGTAAAATGTATATTTTATTTTATTGCCTTTATCTAACCACGGAAGTTATTGAGAACACATTATCTTTTACAATAACGACTGGTCAACACGTGTTCATGCCATCAAGAAATCCACAACTGATATTTCAGCCATTCCAATTCAACATTGAATTGGCATAATCTGAACTGCCAAAATCTGTCATAATCCCATCCAATCCATTTGTTTACTCACATATGTATTTTTCAACAACCCCATTCTATTTTACAAGAGCTCAGTGAGTGTCTGGATGGGAAGAGAGAGTGAGAGCAAGCGCTTGATCTACAGTCAGACAGTCTGCGTCCTCGGAGGAGCTCCCCAAAGTGAGCTCGAAGCGGAGTGCTTGACATAAGACAGCGCCATCCGCCTTCTTGCGAGTGCCCTTTTCTCTGACAAGTGAGCCAGCACGTCTAATTAAATCCATTTTGTGGTTACTGCAGCTCAGGTATGACTTCCTCATTCCAACATTCCACTGCTGGCCCAGGACTCCTAACACTGAAATTAACCTTTAGTCGCTATGATAATCACTGTGGAAAGTGGAGGAGAAAGGAAGAGGAAGGGTGGAGAGGAAGGGTGGAGATTTTTGTGTGTGTGGGGGGGGGGGGGGGGTAGGACTAAACCCCTCTGCTCCTGGGCACAGTGCTGTGACTTTTCCCAATCTCAATTTACCAAAAATGGAAGAAATTCTGCTTTGAAATTTTATTTAACCTTTATTTTGACAGGAAAGACGTATTGAGACCTAGGTTTATTTTCCAAATGTGCCCTGTATAATCCAATATACACTTATATACAGTAATAATCCAAGATGGTTTAACAGTGCAGACGTTGTTTGTTGTTCTCCCATGTAATTTTTTTTATTTTGTATTTTTTTGTTGTATGTATCTCTTTTTACATTTTTAAATTAAACATGCCTTCCGGCAACCCGCCTCACCCAATGTGATACGGATCAGCTATTTTTAGACCATATAGCCAGAACCTCCATCAGAAGCTAGCCATCAGAAGCTAACCAGCTAATTAGCTACTAGCTATTTAGTCATTGTTAGCCACTGCTAGTGGCCTTTACCTTTAGCACAGACACTGCTTTTAGCCTGGATAATGCTTGCCAGTCTGCCAGTCTGCACAGCGCGATATCAACCCTGAGCATACCGGACTGTTTTCTCCACTACAACACCGGATTCCTGCCATAAGCCCTGGACCATTACTCCTGATCATCCCAGCTAGCTAGCCTTGAGCCAGGCCCATCTCCCGGCCTGCTGAGTGGATCCGATGTTCACTCGGCTACACTCTTCACTAACACGACTAGAAGCCACTACATCACCAGATTCCTGCCGTAAGCTCTGGACCTTTGCATCAGATCATCTCAGCTAGCTAGCTGCTACCGAGTGGCTATAGTGGCTAATGCCCTTGTCCCGAAGCTAGCACCAGTTAGCCTCGAGCCAGGCACATCTCCCGGCTAGCAAACAACGTTACTCCAGCTACAATGCCTCCTTTGCCAACTGGCCTGGACCCTTTGTCGACACAGAGCCTTGCCGATCCATCACGACTGGTCTACCGATGTAATTCCATCCATTGTGCCCTCAACTGTTGGTGAAGATGCTTCTACTAGCCCTGGCCTGCTAACTTTTTTGAACGCTGCGTCTTCCGCTTGCTAGCGTAGTAACGACTACCCAGCGGCTTCCCTGTTTCATCTACTGCTGTTCACTGGACCCTATAATCACTTGGCTACATAGCTGATGCCTGCTGAACTGTTCATTAATCACGGTACTCCATTTTTGTTCATCTGTCAGCTCCAGCCTCGAACTCAGGCCCTGTGTGTAGTTAACTGTCCCTCTCTGCCCATTCATCGCCATTTTACCTGTTGTTGTTGTCTTAGCTGATTAGCTGTTGTTGTCTTACCCGTTCTTGTCTTAGCTAGCTCTCACAATCAACACCTGTGATTGCTTTATGCCTCGCTTTATGTCTCTCTCTAATGTCAATATGCCTTGTATACTGTTGTTTAGGATAGATCATTGTTTTGGTTTACTGCGGAGCCCCATGTCCCACTCAACATGCCTCAGATACCTCTTTGGTCTCACCTCCCAGACATGCGGTGACGTCACCCAGCATAACTAGTGCGTCCAGAGATGCAACCTCTTATCGTCACTCAATGCCTAGGTTTTACTCCATTGTACCCGCACCCTACCATACCCCTGTCTGTACATTATGGCCTGAATCTATCCTACCACAACCAGAAATCTGCTCCTTTTATTCTCTGTCCCCAACACACTAGACTACCAGTTTTGATAGCCTTTAGCCGAACCCTCATCCTACTCCTCTATTCCTCGGGTGATGTAGAGGTTAACCCAGGCCTTGTGTGTCCCCAGGCTCTCTCTCTTGTTGACTTCTGTAGCCGTAAGAGCCTTGGTTTCATGCATGTTAACATCAGAAGCCTCCTCCCTAAGTTTGTTTTACTCACTGCTCTAGCACACTCTGTCAACCCTGAGGTCCTTGCCGTGTCTGAATCCTGGCTTAGGAAGGCCACCAAAAATTCGGAGATTTCCATCCCCAACTACATTTTCCATCGATAGAACTGCCAGAGGGGTAGCAGTTGCAATCTACTGCAGAGATAGCCTGCAAAGTTCTGTCATACTTTCCAAGTCTATGCCCAAACAGTTCGAGCTTCTAATTTAAAAAATGGATCTCTCTAGAAATAAGTCTCTCACTATTGCTGCCTGTAATAGACCCCTCTCAGCTCCCAGCTGTGCCATGGGCACCATATGTGAATTGATTGCCCCCCATCTATCTTCAGAGTTCATTCTGTTAGGTGATCTAAACTGGGAAATGCTTAACACCCCGGCAGTCCAACAATCTAAACTAGATGCCTTCAATCTCACACAAATGATCAAGGAACCCACCAAGTACAACCCTGAAATCCGTAAACATGGGCACCCTCATAGACATTATCTTGACCAACTTGCCCTCCAAATACACCTCTGCTGTTTCAATCAGGATCTCAGCAATCACTGCCTCATTGCCTGCATCCGCTATGGGTCCATGGTCAAACAACCACCCCTCATCACTCCCTAAAACACTTCTGTGAGCAGGCCTTTCTAATCGACCTGGCCAGAGTATCCTGGAAGGATATTGACCTCATCCCGTCAGTAGAGGATGCCTGGTCGTTCTTTAAAGGTAATTTCCTCACCATCTTAAATAAGCATGCCCCTTTAAAAAAATGTAGAACTAAGAACAAATATAGCCCTTGGTTCACTCCAGACCTGACTCCCCTCGACCAGCACAAAAACATCCTGCAGCGGACTGCACTAGCATCAAATAGTCCCCGCGATATGCAACTTTTCAGGGAAGTCAGGAACCAATACAATCAGTCAGTTAGGCTAGCTTTTTCAAACAGAAATTTGCATGCTGTAGCTCTGTCTTCAAAAGGTTTTGGGACACTGTAAAGTCCATGGAGAATAAGAGCATCTCCTCCCAGCTGCCCAGTGCACTGAGGCTAGGAAACACTGTCACCAACGATAAATCCACGATAATCGATCATTTCAAGAAGTGATTTCTCTACGGCTGGCCATGCTTTCCTCCTGGCTACCCCAACCCTGGCCAACAGCTCCGCACCCCCCGCAGATACTTGCCCAAGCCTCCCCAGCTTCTTCTTCACCCAAATCCAGATAGCAGATGTTCTGAAAGAGCTGCAAAACCTGGACCCGTACAAATCAGCTGGGCTAAACAATCTGGACTCTCTCTTTCTAAAATTATCCGCCGCCATTGTTGCCAGTCTGTTCAACCTCTCTTTCGTATCGTCCGAGATTCCTAAAGATTGGAAAGCTGCCACGGTCATCCACCTCTTCAAAGGGGGTGACACTCTAGACCCAAACTGTTACAGACCTATATCCATCCTGCCCTGTTTTCTAAAGTCTTCTAAAGCCAAGTTAATAAACAGATCACTGACCATTTTGAATCCCACTGTACATTCTCCGCTGTGCAATCCGGTTTCCGAGCTGGTCACGGGTGCACCTCAGCCAAGCTCAAGGTCCTAAACGATATCATAACCGCCACTGATAACAGACAGTACTGTGCAGCCATCTTCATCGACCTGGCCAAGGCTTTCGACTCTGTCAATCACTGTATTCATATCGGCAGACTCAACAGCCTTGTTTTTTCAAATGACTGCCTCGCCTGGTTTACCAACTACTTTTCAGATAGAGTTCAGTGTGTCAAATCGGAGGGCCTGTTGTCCGGACCTCTGGCAGTCTCTATGGGCGTACCACAGGGTTCAATTCTCGGGCCGTTCATTTCTCTGTTTATATCAACAATGCTTGATTCCTTGATCCACCTCTACGCAGACGACACCATTCTGTTTACATCTGGCCCTTCTTTGGACACTGTGTTAATAAACCTCCAGACGAGCTTCAATGCCATACAACAATCCTTCCATGGCCTCCAACTGATCTTAAATGCTAGTCCAAGTCCATATTATGGCAAGAACAGCTCAAATAAGCAAATAGAAACTACAGTCCATCATTACTTTACGACCTGAATGTCAGTCAATGCGGAACATTTCAAGAACTTTTAAAGTTTCTTCGAGTGCAGTCGCAAGCACTATGATGCAACTGGATCTCATGAGGACCGCCACAGGAAAGGAAGACCCAGAGTTACCTCTGCTGCAGAGGATAAGTTCATTAGAGTTATCAGCCTCAGAAATTGCAGCCCAAATAAATGCTTCACAGAGTTCAAGTAACAGGCACATCCCAACATCAACTGTTCAGAAGAGACTGCATATCAAAATCAAATCAAATAACATTTTATTAGTCACATGCTCCGAATACAACAGGTGTGTAGACCTTACAGTGAAATGTTTATTCATGAGCCCCTAACCAACAGTGCAGTTTAAAAAAATATGGATAAGAATAATAGATAAAAGTAACAAGTAATTAAAGAGCAGCAGTAAAAAATAACAATGTATACAGGCGGTGCCGGTACAGAGTCAATGTGCGGGGTCACCGGTTAGTTGAGGTAGTATGTAGGTAGAGTTAATTAAAGTGACTATGCATAGATGACAACAGAGAGTGGCAGTGGTGTGGAGAGGGGGGGGGGGGTATGCAAATAGTCTGGGTAGCCATTTGAGTAGATATTCAGGAGTCATATGGCTTGGGGATAGAAGCTGTTTAGAAGCCTCTTGGATCTAGACTTGGTGCTCCGGTACCGCTTGCCGTGTGGTAGCAGAGAGAACAGTCTATGACTAGGGTGGCTGAATTTTTAGGGCCTTCCTCTGACACTGCCTGGTATAGAGGTCCTGGATGGCAGGAAGCTTGGCCCCAGTGATGTACTGGACCGTTTTCTCTACCCTCTGTAGTGCCTTGCTGTTTGAGGCCGAGCAGTTGCCATGCCAGGCAGTGATGCAACCAGTCAGGATGCTCTCGATGGTGCAGCTGTCAAACCTTTTCAGGATCTCAGGACCCATGCCAAATATTTTTAGTCTCCTGAGGGGGAATAGGTTTTGTCATGCCCACTTCATGAATTTCATGGTGTGCTTGGACCATGTTAGTTTGTTGGTGATGTGGACACCAAGGAACTTGAAGCTCTCAACCTGCTCCACTGCAGCACCGTCGATGAGAATGGGGGTGTGCTCGGTCCTCTTTTTCCTGTAGTCCACAGTCATCTCCTTTGTCTTGATCACGTTGAGGGAGAGGTTGATATCCTGGCACCAATCGGCCAGGTCTCTGACCTCCTCCCTATAGGATGTCTCGTTGTTGTCGGTGATCAGGCCTACCGCTGCTGTGTCATCAGCAAATTTAATGATTGCTGCAAAGAAACCACTACTGAAGGACACTAATAAGAAGAAGAGACTTGCTTGGGCCAGGAAACATGCGCAATGGACATTAGACCGGTAAACTCTGTCCTTTGGTCTGATGAGTCCAAATGTGAAATCTTTGGTTCCACCCACCCTGTTGGAATGCAGAGTAGGTGAACAGACGATCTTCACATGTGTGGTTCCCACCGTGAAGCGTGGAGGAGGAGGTGTGATGGTGTGGGGGTGTTTTTCTGGTGACACTGCCTGTGATTTATTTAGAATTCAAGGCACACTTAACCAGCATGGCTACCACAGCATTCTGCAGTGATACGCCATCCCATCGGGTTTGCGCCTAATGGGACTATCATTTGTTTTTCAACAGGACTATTACCCAATACACCTCCAGGCTGTGTAAGGGCTATTTGACCAAGGAGGAGAGTGATGGAGTGCTGCATCACCTGACCTTAACCAAATTGAGATGGTTTGGGATAAGTTGGTCCGCAGAGTGAAGGAAAAGCAGCCAACAAGTACTCAGCATATGTGGGAACTAGGATCCTCACGACTTAACTAATCCTGTAAACTGACTGGTTAGGCAACTCAGATTTGTATACTTCAACAGCAAAGTTAGATAAGACGGAAGTTTATGACGTAGGGCCTTGTTAAAACAAAAGGGGAGTAATGTAGAGATCTACAGGTCTTTAGTGAAGCCAACCTTTTGATACAGGATACAGCGATTGGGGTGGCAGGGTAGCCTAGTGGTTAGAGCGGTGGACTAGAAACCGGAAGGTTGCAAGTTCAAATCCCTGAGCTGTCTAGCAGAATCTAGCTGACAAGGTACAAATCTCTTGTTCTGCCCCTGACCCACTGTTCCTAGGCCGTCATTGAAAATAAGAATTTGTTCTTAAAACCTCTTACTTCTACCCCCTCCTTTTTCGAAAATTCTGTTAAAAATCGCGCAACTTTTCAGCGTCCTGCTACTCATGCCAGGAATATAGTATATGCATATGATTAGTATGTGTGGATAGAAAACACTCTGAAGTTTATAAAACTGGTTAAATCACGGCTGTGACTATAACAGATCGTGTGTTTCATTGAAAAACGCAAGAAAAACTGCTCTCTGAAAGCTAAAAATAATTTCCATAAGTCACTTCCACGAGTTGTTAAAAGAGAACAGAATTTAATATCGACCTGCCTGAAATTCATACAAATTCCACACGATGGCGCCATTGTCCTCATTTTCAATTGAATTAATTGTTGGAAAATCCATCTATCTGACCTCCATTTTCCCAGTCTTCACCCGGATGTAGTTGATGAAGACATTAGAAGCCATTGATTTGCAAGCGAAGACCTATTGAAAATACATCGCCCTGTAATCATTTTGATAGATTATAAACGTTTACTAATACCTAAAGTTGGATTACAAAAGGATTTCGAAGTGTTTTGTGAAAGTTTATCGTCGACTTTTTTAATTTGTAAAAATTACGCAGCGTTTAAAAACGATGTTTTTTTCTGAATGACACAGCTTCCATACAAAGCTATTTTGGGTATATATGGACCGATTTAAACGAAAAAAAGACCCAATAGTGATGTTTATGGGGCATATAGGAGTGCCAAGAAAGAAGCTCGTCAAAGGTAATGAATGTTTTATATTTTATTTCTGCGTTTTGGGTAGCGCCGGCTACCGCAAAATCTGTTGTTTACGTGTCGTGCTGGCATTTTGGGGGGTGCATGCTATCAGATAATAGCTTCTCATGCTTTCGCCGAAAAGCATTTTAAAAATCTGACTTGCTGGCTAGGTTCACAACGAGTGTAGCTTTAATTCAATACCCTGCTTGTGAATTTTGAGTACATTTAGCATTTAGCGTAGCGCATTTGCATTTCCAGGGGCATGCAAATGCAGACGTCTCAAGTATGGTCAAGAAGTTAACTGACTTAAATAAAGGTTTAAAAAATGAGTATCAAAACTGTCACCTGTAGCAAAATTAAGTGCATTATGGTAGATAGAATCCAAAGGTTTAAGATTAGTAGCAGATAAAAAGATTGACTGAATAGTATGTAATAATCTGCTTCATACTGCTTAGAGAAAGACGTTATCTGTTTCTGGAGAAAAAGACAACTTTAACTTTAACGATATGTTTTTTAAATGCCAAATCCATATCAATCCAAATGCCTAAATTTATATATGCGGGAACATGTTCAGTTGGAGAACCATCTAATGAGTGAACATGTAATTAATCTGAAACATTCTTACAAGAGTTTAACAACAGCATGCATTTAATTTCAAGTTCTAAATCAGCAAGGGATTCCTGCATAGTTATAACATCTGACTGTAGTTTTGACTCAGCCAGGTCAACAGTCTGAGAGTATCATCCGCATCTAGATCAAGTTGACATTTTTTTTTTACAGATTGACCAATGGTGTTTATATAAATAGTGAAGAGAACAGGTCCCAAAATCGACCCCTGTGGAACACAGTTTTTTTTACTGCAGTAATTTTGCAGTAATTTTGCAATTTTGCAGTAATTGCAGTTATTCAGTTATTCCAAAATACTAAAATCGACTGCAGTTACTGCACTTTTACTGCAGTATCAAAACGGCAATCTGTTTTTGTACGCCTCACGTTGGCCCGAGTTCTGAAACCATGAACAGGCGTCAGAGCTCAGGCTTATCGAGGACAACTTAGTCAATAAAATAGCGTGATCAAATTTATCAAGAGTTTTGACTGGTCCACAAACAAAACAGCACATTTCATTTTAGTGTGTAAAGCATTGACAAGATCATTAACTACTAAAGTGGTAGCTGTAATAGTGCTATGTCCAGGACTAAACCCTGATTGGTTTACATTCTAAATACATTTCTCAGATAAAAAAAGAGCAAAGTTGTACATTTACCAAGGATTCTAGAATCTTAGCTAGACAAAGAAGCCTTGAAATGGGGCGATAATAATTAAGATCTCTACTATCCCCGTCCTTATGAAGTGGCAGCACAAGAGCTGATTTACATACTTTAGGAATATTTCCTGATAACAATGATAAATAACTAATGTGGGTTATTGAGCCAACAATGATGGGCATTGCACACTTAAGAAGACCCGGATCCAATTGGTTGGCCCTCTGTGGATTTCTTGTTGTCTATTGCTAGCAAAGCATCCAGGACTTATTTTTCTGTAAATAACCTAAAAGAAAAGCATTGACTATCATTTCTCTGATCATTCAAAAAGTTTCCCCCTATCAGCATCCAGCTCAATATCATTGTGAATAGGCTTAGAAGTTCTTTCAAAGAGCCCGCTGAAATAAAATCGGGATTAAATGCATCAATGATGGCATTTTTCCCCATAATGAGGCCAGTGTCTGAATTAATTTGTTGTGGCAGAAAGGAGGAAGTAGAACCCTTCAGGAATTTGACAGTTATCCAGAATTTTGCCGGTTCCATTACAATGCGAATGAGCGGTTACATAATAATCAGATTTAGCCTTTCAGATTTGTTTTACACAATGATTCCGCAGTTGCTTAACAGCTTGCCAGTCCGGGCCTAAGCCTGTGTTCCTGGCCTTGACCCAAGCATAATCTCTTTTATGAATTACTTCTGATCATTCTGGAGTGTACCAAGGCATTCAATCTACCTTTAACCCTTAATTATTTGAATGGAACGTGATTATCCACAATAGTATTGATACATCTGCAAAAAGGCTCAAAGCTAAATCGGGTTCAGCAATAGCTGAAATACAACCAAGGCTGTTCAGCCTGTTCGCTGAAGTTTTTAAAGTTCCTCTTTTTGATGACAGGAGACTTCAATTTTTGCATTCTCACATCTCTAACACAAACAACTGGATGATGATCACTAATATCTTTGGCGAAGACGCCAGTAGAAACATACACTGAAAGTAGAAAACATTAAGGACACCTTCCTGATATTGAGTTGGACCCGCCCCTTTTGCCATCAGAACAGCCTCAATTCGTCGGGGCAGGGACTCAAGGTGTCAAAAGAATTCCACAGGGATAATGTCCCCTATTGACTCCAATGCTTCTTAAAGTTGTATCAAGTTGGCTGCATGTCCTTTGGGTGGT
This sequence comes from Oncorhynchus clarkii lewisi, assembly GCF_045791955.1. Lineage (NCBI taxonomy): Eukaryota > Metazoa > Chordata > Actinopteri > Salmoniformes > Salmonidae > Oncorhynchus > Oncorhynchus clarkii. The sequence continues at coordinate 8,678,175 of NC_092152.1, forward strand.
GGACAATTCTTGATGCACACAGAAAACTGTTGAGTGTGAAAAACCCAGCAGCGTTGCAGTTCTTGACACAAACCGGTGCGCCTGGCATCTACTGCCACACCCCGTTCAAAGGCACTTAAATATTGTATCATGCCCATTCACCCTCTGAATGGTACACATACACAATCCATGTCTCAATTGTCTCAAGGCTTAAAAATCCATCTTTAACCTGTCTCCTCACCATCACAGAAATGGATTTAACAAGTGACATCAATAAGGGATCATAGTTTTCACCTGGATTCACCTGGTCAGTCTATGTTATGGAAAGAGAAGGTGTACTTAATGTTTTGTATATTCAGTGTATTTCTTTGGTGTATTCGTTAAAATAAGATCAATCAGAGATGACTTTGAAAGATATTTGGGGTTGGGCCGTGTAGGCTTTGTCACCAGCTGGGTTAGGTTTAGTTCATTACACATGTTTCGTCTGAAGCCTGCATTTCCCAATCATAATTTAGGTCACCCAGGATAATAACTTCTGATTTAGTAAAAGAAGACAACAAACTTGTTAACTCCTCGAGGGAGGACGGTAGACCCTTATAACAGTTATGGATACATTTTCCCGCCAGACAAAGACTTAAAGATAATAGCTTGAATTGTTTGGCAAGGGAAATGGATTTCAGTAAAGCCACAGAGAAATTATTTTTAATTAAAATGGCCACTCCAACACCTCTAACCTTTCTGTCAGCTCTGAACACATGATAACCCTTAATATTAATATACCAGTCCAGAATGTCCCCGTGTCAGTCAGTACCAGAATGTCCGGATTCGTCTGCATTGGCCAGATCGTAATGTAATCCAGTTTAGGAAGTAAGCTCCTAACGTCAGATGCATCAACCCAACCCATTTTTAAAGTCACATGGAAACTCCAACCCAAACAAGCTACATTCAATAGGCGGTTGCAGGCCCTGTCTGATGCTTGATATTGATATAGATGGTATAAGATTGCATAGAACTGCGCCGTTTGGTCTATCCCTATTACGAAGGAGTAGAAATTTGAATTACTTTTCCAAGGTTAGCACCCTTGGGCCTGATGCCACAGCCAATGTCAATATGAGGAACTCTGAGTAATGGAACGTTATAAACTGACTTACATGAGCTTTGATTGCTGTATATTTCTTCGTATTTCTCATGCGTTTTTTTGTAGTATTACATTGTTATTGATTATTACGTTGTTGGGTTTTGAGTTTACAAGAAAGGCATTTCACTGTACTTGTGCGTGTGACATTAAAACTTGTAACTGTCAGCCCAAGCCCTCTATGTGATGTGAAAACCAAGGGGGTTTTCAAGTTTATAGAATTGACATTTGAACTATGTTGTGCAAAAATACAGTATAAACGCAACATGCAACAATTTCAAATATATTACATTTCATATAAGGAAATCAGTCAATTTAAATCAATTAATTGTGCCCTAATCTACGGATTCCACATGACTGGGAATACAGATATTCATTTGTTGGTCACAGATACATTTTTCTTTTTAAAGGTAGGAGCATATCAGAAAACCAAGTCAGGATCTGGTTTGACCACAATTTGCCTCATGCATTACGACACATCTCCTAGAGTTGATCAGGCTGTTGATTGTGGCTTGTGAAATGTTGTCCCACTCCTCATCAATGGCTGTGTGAAGTTGCTGGATATTGGCTGGAACTGGAACACGATGTCGTTGGCGTCAATCCAGGGCATTCCAAACATGCTCAATGGGTGACATGTCTGGAGAGTATGCAGGCCATAGAAGAACTGGGACATTTTCAGCTTACAGGAATTTTGAAGCTGATCTGTGACATTGTGTTGTGTGACAAAATGGCACATTTTAGAGTGGCCTTTTACAGTCCCCAGCACAAGGTTCAGCTGTTTAATGATCATGCTGTTAAATCAGCTTCTTGAATATGCCACACCTCTCAGGTGGATGGATTACCTTGGCAAAGGAGAAATGCTCATTAACAGGGATGTAAACAAATTTGTGCACACAATTTGAGAGAAATACGCTTTTTGTGCAAAACAGTAAGAACAATTTCTGAGATATTTTATTTCAGCTCAACAAACATGGGACCAAGTCTTTAAATGTGCGTTTATAAAAGTGTAAAAACACAGGCCACAGTGTGAACACCATAGGATGTTTTTGTGTTGGTTAAGGGCAGTCAGGTCTGGAGAGAACCAAGGGCTATATCTGTTCCTGGTTCTACATTTCTTGAATGAGACATGCTTATTTAGGATGGTGAGGAAGGCATTGAAAAAAAATAACCAGGCATCCTCTACTGACGGGATGAGATCAATATCATCCTCTACTGACGGGATGAGGTCAATATCATCCTCTACTGACGGGATGAGATCAATATCATCCTCTACTGACGGGATGAGATCAATATCATCCTCTACTGACGGGATGAGATCAATATCATCCTCTAACAAGTCACATCTGACAGTTTCCCAACATACACGTAAATCTAAGTAAGGATTAAGTATACATATATGTCAGAGCGACATTGGACTAAACTCCAGTGGCATTGTATAGAATACAGTATAAACATATGAGATGGGTGATGCAATATTTACACACAATTAAAGATACCGTAGAATAGTATAGAGTTCAGTTTATACATATGAGATGAGTCATGCAAGATACGGAGACATTATTAAAGTGGCTAGTGATCCATTTCCTTAAAGTGGCTAGTGATCCATTTCCTTAAAGTGGCTAGTGATCCATTTCTAAGTGGCCAGTGATTCCTAATCTATGTCTATAGGCAGCAGCCTCTGATGTGCTAGTGATGGCTGTTTAACAGTCTGTGGTGTAGTATAGACTACAATACGGTGTATAGATATGAGACGGGTGATGCAATATGTAAACACAATTTAAAAATGAGTAAGACACTGTAGAATAGTGTAGAATAGACAGCAGTATGACGAGGATGCGAAGGGGTCTCCTGAGCGGGGCCTTGGTCTGTCTCTGAGTCAATATCTTAACACGTCCTTGAAATGTGAAGAGAGGTTCCAGACTCATAGATGATTTGGGTGGAGTCCATCATCCCTGTAGAGCATCTTTTGTTTCCAAAAAAGTGTCAAGATTGTCAATAAAAGTTATGCCGACAGAGTCGCACTAGTCTTAAGCCAGATATGAAGTGCTAAGAGCCTGCTGAACCTTTCGCAGCCGTGACCCAGGGATGGCATGGGACGAAGAAAAAGGAGAACCTTAATTGCTCACTCTTGTGTTTGCGGTTTAGTTTGGATTTCTTCTGTGCCAACTCATCCTTATCCCAACAAAGCAGCTATGAGTTGCCAGTCCATACAGGCGGCAGTTAGAAAAACAAAGGGATGGAACATACAGTACCAAGGAACGCAAGTCACTCTTACTGTAATTACCTTTCATTACCTTTTCTTTGCACCATTCATTCATCACTATGCTACCTTGCATTAATGGAGGCTACTATGACAAGACACTCTGACAAGAAATGAGTTGGTGTATTATCAGTTCTACAACACCAACCCCATCGGGCGTTCTGCTGCAGCGAGACAAAGTGAGGTTCTTCCTGAAAGCTCAGCGGACCAAGTCCCTAAAGCGCCACTACAAGAATACTCTTTTCCACAACTCAACGGAGCTATGAACCTGAAACCACTGGTCCCTGGGCAAGGGAAAATGGGGCTAAAATGAAATTACATCCTACAGCACCAGGGAATTGGCCCCTGAGGCCATTTCATAGATTCTCCCTCTTCGTCTGCACAAATGAAGTTCTCCTGAACCGATCCAGAGGGATATGAATCCAGCTTACAGAGTCTTTGGCTATTTTCAAATGCAATTGGAGTTCAGATCATAGCTGTAAAGCCACAGATTCTGCTACATTAGTCTGAAAATAACCTGACAAATAACGTTAATGTCACAGTAGAACGGCATAAGCGGACAGAACAGAAAAGGAGATTCTACTGACCTGGCGGCGAGACACATATTTCCCTGGTTCGTCATTCATTACCTGTGGTAAAAAGGTGAATGTGAAGGGAGCTTCAATGCAGGTGCACATCAGACCGACAATGAGCCCACAGAACCAGGGGACTCTCAGGGGGGTGGCTTGCCTGCTAGGTCCTCTAACCCTTGGATTGAGTTCCAATCATCTAAGGTAAATAGTCACGGCACTGAAACTTGGTGAGATTGCTGTCTGGTCCCTGGACACGTCTGATGCCTCATTCCTATACGTGAAACAGAGATGCCAATTTCATCCTATGGATCTATTGGCTACGTAACTTTACTGTTCAAATTATTTTTGCCTCATCTGCCATAGCTTCAATGGGGTCATGCGCATGCAATACGCCTCATCACAACCAGTGACAGGCAGATATATACAGTGTGTTTCATCAAAGGCACAGAAAGATGTGAAATTATCAAAATGTAGTCATGGGTGGTAGTCCTTCCAGTAGTGCTCAAGTAATTATTTTTGAGCAGTCAACTGGTTTCTCATAACCACACTTTCCTTCCAAGAGATGTGAATATTATTATTCACATTAATATTATACCAGTTCATGTTTTGGTTCACAAAACATAGGGTTAAGTCATATGGAATTCTTTCTTGAGAGAATGAATGAATTTAACTTTCTCAAAACAACCATGATAGAGGTTATTTTCAGCTTTAAGTATTCATAGAAATGTGCAATTTAAATTCATGAATACAGTTATGGTGAAAATACAAGATATTATTATCCTGTTAAAACACAGGAAGAGTAGCTGCTGCCTTGGCAGGAACTAATGGGGATCTATAATAAATACAAACACAAATACAGTCTTTATTAAAAATGGGAAAAACTGTGTTTTGTGTATTTTCATTGGTAATGAATAAATTTCAATGTCAAGGTCATTCTATCGTACATTAACTGGACAATTATGACACTCATTAGAAAGTCCACACTCGTTAGAATGTACGGCAACTCATCTTAAAAAATATATATATATATAAAATAAAATCTACTGCAGACCCTCCATCTTTTTTGAGTCGATGTCCAAAGACTCCAATGAGAGTTCTATCCCTCCTGAACGATACATATCATTAGGTAAAGCCAGTCCATAAATGAAACAAGTTTCTCTAACTGCCTTATAAACAGACTTGGCATGAACATGTATAAAT
>NC_092152.1:8688320-8885820 GCF_045791955.1 Oncorhynchus clarkii lewisi
GCTTGGCTAATTAACACCACTCCAAAATGACTGACACTGACCACAAAGAAAAAGCTCTCTCCCTCACTCACCGTCGCAGCTATGAACCATTACCAGGAATTTCTCCTTCAAATAGGTCTATATAATGGCCAAATTCACTTTGAATGTTTTACATTATTGTCAACCACTTTCTGTTTGGCTTACAGTGCCTTCAGAAAGTCTTCATACTGCTTGGCTTATTCCACATTTTGTTGTTGTTACAGCCTTGTTTTGTTGTTGTTACAGCCTTGTTTTGTTGTGTTACAGCCTTGTTTTGTTGTTGTCACAGCCTTGTTTTGTTGTTGTCACAGCCTTGTTTTGTTGTTGTTACAGCATTGTTTTGTTGTTGTTACAGCATTGTTTTGTTGTTGTTACAGCCTTGTTTTGTTGTTGTTACAGCCTTGTTTTGTTGTTGTTACAGCCTTGTTTTGTTGTTGTTACAGCCTTGTTTTGTTGTTGTTACAGCCTTGTTTTGTTGTTGTCACAGCCTTGTTTTGTTGTTGTTACAGCATTGTTTTGTTGTTGTTACAGCCTTGTTTTGTTGTTGTTACAGCCTTGTTTTGTTGTTGTTACAGCCTTGTTTTGTTGTGTTACAGCCTTGTTTTGTTGTTGTTACAGCCTTGTTTTGTTGTTGTTACAGCCTTGTTTTGTTGTTGTTACAGCCTTGTTTTGTTGTTGTTACAGCCTTGTTTTGTTGTGTTACAGCCTTGTTTTGTTGTTGTTACAGCCTTGTTTTGTTGTTGTCACAGCCTTGTTTTGTTGTTGTTACAGCCTTGTTTTGTTGTTGTTACAGCCTTGTTTTGTTGTTGTTACAGCCTTGTTTTGTTGTTGTTACAGCCTTGTTTTGTTGTGTTACAGCCTTGTTTTGTTGTTGTTACAGCCTTGTTTTGTTGTTGTCACAGCCTTGTTTTGTTGTTGTTACAGCCTTGTTTTGTTGTTGTTACAGCATTGTTTTGTTGTTGTTACAGCATTGTTTTGTTGTTGTTACAGCCTTGTTTTGTTGTTGTTACAGCCTTGTTTTGTTGTTGTTACAGCATTGTTTTGTTGTTGTTACAGCCTTGTTTTGTTGTTGTTACAGCCTTGTTTTGTTGTGTTACAGCCTTGTTTTGTTGTTGTTACAGCCTTGTTTTGTTGTTGTCACAGCCTTGTTTTGTTGTTGTTACAGCCTTGTTTTGTTGTTGTTACAGCATTGTTTTGTTGTTGTTACAGCATTGTTTTGTTGTTGTTACAGCCTTGTTTTGTTGTTGTTACAGCCTTGTTTTGTTGTTGTTACAGCCTTGTTTTGTTGTTGTTACAGCATTGTTTTGTTGTTGTTACAGCCTTGTTTTGTTGTTGTTACAGCATTGTTTTGTTGTTGTTGCCTCTCTACACTACACACTATGATGATAAAGTGAATGCATGTTTTTAGACAGAGAAATATCTAATTTGCGTTAGTATTCACACCCCTGAGTCAGTACATTTTAGACATAGAGAAATATCTCATTTGCGTTAGTATTCACACCCCTGAGTCAGTACATTTTAGACATAGAGAAATATCTAATTTGCGTTAGTATTCACACCCCTGAGTCAGTACATTTTAGACATAGAGAAATATCTCATTTGCGTTAGTATTCACACCCCTGAGTCAGCACATTTTAGACATAGAGAAATATCTCATTGCGTTAGTATTCACACCCCTGAGTCAGTACATTTTAGACATAGAGAAATATCTCATTTGCGTTAGTATTCACACCCCTGAGTCAGTACATTTTAGACAGAGAAATATCTCATTGCATTAGTATTCACACCCCTGAGTCAGTACATTTTAGACATAGAGAAATATCTCATTGCGTTAGTATTCACACCCCTGAGTCAGTACATTTTAGACATAGAGAAATATCTCATTTGCGTTAGTATTCACACCCCTGAGTCAGTACATTTTAGACATAGAGAAATATCTAATTTGCGTTAGTATTCACACCCCTGAGTCAGTACATTTTAGACATAGAGAAATATCTCATTTGCGTTAGTATTCACACCCCTGAGTCAGCACATTTTAGACATAGAGAAATATCTCATTGCGTTAGTATTCACACCCCTGAGTCAGTACATTTTAGACATAGAGAAATATCTCATTTGCGTTAGTATTCACACCCCTGAGTCAGTACATTTTAGACAGAGAAATATCTCATTGCATTAGTATTCACACCCCTGAGTCAGTACATTTTAGACATAGAGAAATATCTCATTTGCGTTAGTATTCACACCCCTGAGTCAGTACATTTTAGACATAGAGAAATATCTCATTTGCGTTAGTATTCACACCCCTGAGTCAGTACATTTTAGACATAGAGAAATATCTCATTTGCATTAGTATTCACACCCCTGAGTCAGTACATTTTAGACATAGAGAAATATCTCATTTGCGTTAGTATTCACACCCCTGAGTCAGTACATTTTAGACAGAGAAATATCTCATTGCGTTAGTATTCACACCCCTGAGTCAGTACATTTTAGACATAGAGAAATATGTCATTTGCATTAGTATTCACACCCCTGAGTCAGTACATTTTAGACATAGAGAAATATCTCATTTGCGTTAGTATTCACACCCCTGAGTCAGTACATTTTAGACATAGAGAAATATCTCATTTGCATTAGTATTCACACCCCTGAGTCAGTACATTTTAGACATAGATAAATATCTCATTTGCGTTAGTATTCACACCCCTGAGTCAGTACATTTTAGACATAGAGAAATATCTTATTTGCGTTAGTATTCACACCCCTGAGTCAGTACATTTTAGACATAGAGAAATATCTCATTTGCGTTAGTATTCACACCCCTGAGTCAGTACATTTTAGACATAGAGAAATATCTCATTTGCATTAGTATTCACACCCCTGAGTCAGTACATTTTAGACATAGAGAAATATCTCATTTGCGTTAGTATTCACACCCCTGAGTCAGTACATTTTAGACAGAGAAATATCTCATTGCGTTAGTATTCACACCCCTGAGTCAGTACATTTTAGACATAGAGAAATATGTCATTTGCATTAGTATTCACACCCCTGAGTCAGTACATTTTAGACATAGAGAAATATCTCATTTGCGTTAGTATTCACACCCCTGAGTCAGTACATTTTAGACATAGAGAAATATCTCATTTGCATTAGTATTCACACCCCTGAGTCAGTACATTTTAGACATAGATAAATATCTCATTTGCGTTAGTATTCACACCCCTGAGTCAGTACATTTTAGACATAGAGAAATATCTTATTTGCGTTAGTATTCACACCCCTGAGTCAGTACATTTTAGACATAGAGAAATATCTCATTTGCGTTAGTATTCACACCCCCGAGTCAGTACATTTTAGAATCACATTTCTGGGTAAGTCTCTAAGAGCTTTGCACGTCTTGATTGTACAATATTTGCACATTGTTATTTTTGTTAATTCTTCAAGCTCTGTCAAGTTGGTTGTTTATATTTGTGTTTATTAAGGATCCCCAATAGCTGCTGCCAATGGGGTCTTGCTAGACAACCTTTTTCATGTCTTGCCATACATTTTCAAGCCAATTTAAGTCACAACTGTAACTGTGCCATTCAGGAACATTCAATGTCATCTTAGTACGCAACCCCAGTGTATATTTGGCCTTGTGTTTTAGGTTATTGTCCTGCTGAAAGGTGAATTTGTCTCCAGTGTCTGTTGGAAAGAAGACTGAACCAGGTTTTCCTCTAGGATTTTGCCTCTGCTTAGCTCTATTCTGTTTATTTTAATCCTAGAAAACTCCTTAGTCCTTGCCGATGATAAGCATACCCATAACACGATGCAGCCACCACCATGTGCTTGAACATATGAAGAGCGATACTCAGTGATGTGTTATGTTGGATTTGCCCCAATCATAACGCTCTGTATTGATGACATAATGTAAATTTCTTAGCATTGTTTTTGGGGAGGGGGGGCAGTTTTTCTTTAGTGCCTTATTGCAAACAGCATGCATTTTAGAATATTTTTATTCCGTACATGGTTAAATCCCTAAAGCCGTTTCCTTCCTCTCCGGCAACTGAGTTAGGAAGGACGCCTGTATCTTTGTAGTGACTTGAGTCTATTGATACATCATCCAAAGTGTAGTTAATAACTTCACCATGCTCAAAGGGATATTCAATGTCTGCTTTTTTTTTTTTTACCCCTCTACCAATAGGTGCCCTTCTATGCGATGCATTGGAAAACCTCCCTGGTCTTTGGTGTAATCTGTGTTCATTGTTCGATTGAGGGACCTTACAGATAATTGTATGTGTGGGGTACAGAGATGAGGTAGTCATTCCAAAATCATGTGAAACATTATTAGTGCACACATAGTGAGTCCATGCAAGTTATTATGTGACTTGTTAAGGAATTATTAACTCCTGAACTTATTTAGGCTTGCCATAAAAACAGGGTTGAAAACAGTGCCTATTGATTCAAGACATTTCAGCTTTTAATTTTGTATTCCTTTGTAAAAATGTCTAACTTCCTGGAGTCGATATGTTCACCCCTGCGGAAATTAAAATAGCATAATAAAAAGATCCCCATAAAAAACATATCTGCGGTGAAAGGTGACAGAGATTGAGCTGTGTTTGTCAGACCATGAGACATCCCGAAAATCGGTCTTCTCACAAAACCGTATGTGGCGTCTTAACAAGTAGACTGAATTGTTCTCCGTTTTGCTCTACGACCCCCAAAAACTTCTTGGGACTCATCTGAAGTCGGTACAGCCGATCTGCCAACGTCTGTCTGTAGCGTCCCAACAGTTTGGGTTACACACTAAGGTGAGACTGTCACGTACATGTCGGTTGTTGTGCTCTAGGATGCCCACAGGCCTCATAGGACTCGTCCAAAGGTCCCTCGGTACCAGTTGGAAAAAAATTATGGAAATACATCATACAGTATATGGAGACTATGGGGTTAAATACATGTAAAAAAATATATATATATATCAATATAAATAACAGATGTTACCTGATCTCTCAGATATAGGACAGACACTTTTTAATTTTTTTATACTAATTTATTTTAAGATTTTTTGGGGGGACTATTTATTTTTATATAACCAGCCAAGTCAGTTAAGAACAAATTCTTATTTACAATGACAGCCTAGGAACCGTGGGTTAATTGCCTTGTTCAGAGGCAGAATACAGGATTTTTACCTTGTCAGCTCGGGGATCCGTTCTAGCAACCTTTCGGTTACTGTCCCAATGCTCTAACCACTAGGCTACCTGTCGCCCCTAACAACTACCAGGTGTTCCATGTAGTGAATCTGTTATTCAATATGATTGTGTGGGCTAGTAGTAGTAAGGCCCCCCCAAAAATGTATAAATGTTTTTTAATATATTTGTTATACTTCAAGAGGTCTTAAAATTCTAAATCAATTAACAAAATGATCCTTGATATGACCTTCTTAAAACAATTCCATATAGCTTAGTAGATGGGGGCCCCCATCTAGCCAGCTATCTACAAGTTTAGATAGCTGGCTAGACTAACTTACAAGTCAAAAAAATTTGACATGATGACATGGACTAATTGAATGACTGACATAACAAGAGAGAAACTGTAGATGCACAACCACATTTCGAAATTGCACCTTTTTTGTATTCTACTATTCTAACTCTGAACAGTAAACTGAGACCCGTTCCTTATTGAGCCCCTGGCCCATCCCTCATCTAGACCTTTTCCCAAGAACCAATCATAATCTCTCTGCTTTGAAGAGGATTTGAATGAGCAGGAATGTAAAGGTGCAGATGTAAAGAGGGATGTGTGGACACTGTAAGTTGTCAGTTTCAGTCTGTAATGGACAGCAGTAGCTGGTTGACAATAACAATAGGATCAAATGTTCTCCATGTGTTCTCCTCCCCTCTCATATCTCAGTCTCTCTCTCCAGACATGCTTATCTCTCCCCAGACATGTGTATCTCTCTCCAGACATGCGTATCTCTCTCCAGACATGCATATCTCTCTCCAGACAGGCGTATCTCTCTCCAGACATGCATATCTCTCTCCAGACATGCGTATCTCTCTCCAGACATGTGTATCTTTCTCCAGACATGCGTATCTCTCTCCAGACATGCGTATCTATCCCCAGACATGCGTATCTCTCTCCAGACATGCGTATCTCTCTCCAGACATGCGTATCTCTCTCCAGATATGCGTATCTCTCTCCAGACATGCGTATCTCTCTCCAGACATGCGTATCTCTCTCCAGACATGCGTATCTCTCTCCAGACATGCGTATCTCTCTCCAGACATTCATTATGACTATCAAAGACCCAGCCCCTCCCTCTCTCTGAAACCACATTAGCTGGACAGAGGCCTGGTGAGTTTGGGATTAATCGGACTGATAGAATGTCTGGCAGTGTCTGGCTAAATGCAATCTGACAGCTAAATGATTCTCCCAGATCTTGCAACTACCGGAATGATTTTAGTGAGCTCTCTCAACAGCCGCCGCTTGACAATAACTCTTTTTATTTATTGTCGAAATGATTTTGGCATTGACAAAAGGCATTACTTCGATTAAATGCCTCCCCCTCTGTTCAAATAGGCCCTGCCTGGGCTGTCAATCATAGGCTTGCTTTGCGAGGCGATAGACATAACAGGTCATTATGGCTGTAACCCCCAACCACAAACCACTAAATCATGTCCTGAGCCAATGGAGGCATTCCCCTCTGCAATGAGAAATATAGATTAGCTCCATCAATGTTTTTCATGCACTATGGAATGGCTTTAAATCCAATATTTAATACACCCTAAATATAAAGGCGTTTAACTTGACAGAGGACAAGCAAACCAACATCTTATTAATATTGATCTGTGTCAGTTGACTGGTTGACATTTTAAAGCAGTGTGCTCAATTTGTGGCTTTAATTCAGGCTTGTTAGAGATCGTTGGGGAAAGATTCATTTAGGCCTATGTTCACCTTGACAGGTGAGGAAAGCCTGTCATTGTTAAAATAGAAACACTGTATCCTGATGATGTAAAAAAAAAAAAGAAGGGGAATAATCACATTCAATAGCCACCACAGTATACAATACAGAAACATCTAGAGAACTACAAAATAACCAAAAATCAAAACCAAAAAAAAAAAAAAAAAACAACGGCAAACTTTGAGACGGTTATTTTTTAAACAGCTGTTGAGTTACCTCCGCCTTACAGTCTGCCAGGTTTTTTACAGTCCAACATTTATTCTTATTACATTGCAGAGGGGGAGATCGAAATGTATAGCAATCAGAAAACTGCTAGCACATCAATCACCGGAGGAACACATATACGACCCTGTTCTGTACAGCGAGAAGAGAATTAGACAAATAAATGATTGCCTCAGGTCCAGTACGGCCGTGGCTATTTGTTTTTGGGGATGATAAAAGCGAAGTCGTATTTGTGGAGACAGAGAGAAGATGTTGGGCTGGAGAAAGCTAGTGTTTGTTTGGGTGCCTGTGGGACTAGGGGTGAATTTCTCATCAATGGCCAGCCAATAGGCCTACTCCCTCCGTGGAACGAAAAGTGAACGTGATGGAGGGCCGGAGCGGTTGCCTGAAAGACGGGTATGTGCAGGGGTTTGGAAGGGAAGGGCCATTGGGGTTCTGTTAACCCACCCCCAGGGATACAGATCATTGATCCCCAATCGACTCACCAATCAGCACCAACAATCAACACAGGAGGACCTGCATGGGTCTGTATGCCGGCTCACAGTAAATCTCAATTGCGACCTTAGTACAACTAAGGTTAAAGTCTCTTGGTGTAATGGCAAAGGTGTTGGACTGACAGTCACAGGACCAGGGTAAAGGTTAGAGTCTAAGTCTGGCTAAGCCCCGAATCTACTACAATATACTTATTTTAGAACTACTGGAAGAAAAGTACATAAACTATACAGTGTTACTTACACACAAAGTGTTTTGTTTGCTTATCCGTGGTGCCCTCTGATACTTTCGCAAAAGTCATGACACTAATAGAATTGGTACTGTAGATGTGTTGTTGACAATCCCGCTTCCTCTGAGAGACTTGTGACTTCCCTCACACACAAACTGGGCTTTCTGTTAAAGTTAGCAGGAGTAATATGAGTAGCAAGACCTGAAGTATTCATAGTACTATTCTACTATATTCAAACTCAACCCATTAGTATTGGATACACGAAGATCCATCTGGCTCGGGCAAACTGAACTATGCCCAGTCACAAAATGAAACAATCAAACATTGCTGTCTCTTATATCCTCCACCTTTTGAAGACTGATATATATATATATATATATATATATAAAAATCCACCAACAAGCGTTGCATCTGACCAGGGTGACACCATCAGTCTGCTGAATAATACGTGCCACAAGAGCTCTTTAATGTTGCCTGTCTCCAGCAATAAAAGCCAACCGGTGTCTTGGCACTGTGACACTTTGATGCAGAATGTTAGGAGAGTTCTACTGTTGTGTAGAATGTTAGGAGAGTTCTACTGTTGTGTAGAATGCTAGGAGAGTTCTACTGTTGTGTAGAATGTTAGGAGAGTTCTACTGTTGTGTAGAATGCTAGGAGAGTTCTACTGTTGTGTAGAATGTTAGGAGAGTTCTATTGTTGTGTAGAATGTTAGGAGAGTTCTACTGTTGTGTAGAATGTTAGGAGAGTTCTATTGTTGTGTAGAATGTTAGAAGAGTTCTACTGTTGTGTAGAATGCCAGGAGAGTTCTACTGTTGTGTAGAATGATGGGAGAGCTGTACTGTTGTGTAGAATGTTAGGAGAGCTGTACTGTAGTCCCTGCTCCAGTTGTTTAGTTTCTACCACGACCTGAGAGGGGAGACAACAGAGACGGACGGGAGCGCGTGGTGGCACCAGCTGCTGGTGCAGGTGCGTGGTCAGAGATCTGGCGGTGGCGTCCATCTGGCCGTCGTGTTGTCACAGAGGGATGGCCAGGCCCCCAAGGCACACTCCGGCTCATTAGACGCCACCCTGGGTGCTGCGGCTGTGGTGATCACAGCGGAGGACGCCGCCCGACAGCCCATCAAACAGGAAGGAGAACAGATGGAGGAGAACATCTCCCTGTGTCCCTCCGTGACGACCGCACGTCAGACCCCCTCCACATTTCAACCCTGAAAGACTCAGAGTCAGCAGCTTTCTCAGACGCACGCTGAAAAACACTGGTGCTCTGCCCAGTTACCTGGACAGCTGTGAGTCACCCAATCAGAAACCCTGTTGCCCAACACTAAAGACTATCATCAGAAGAGCTCTGGCCACCACTTTGAGCCTGATTCCTCTCTAGGTTTCTTCCTAGGTTCCGGCCTCTGGCCACCTCTTTGAGCCTGGTTCCTCTCTAGGTTTCTTCCTAGGTTCCTTACTTCTGGGTAGTTTTCCCTTGCCAGTGTGCTTCTGCTCTGCATTGCTTGCTCTTTAGTGTTTTAGGCTGTAGAGTACTTTGTGACCACTGCTAAAAAGGGCTTCATGAAATAAATGTAATCGGTCAGAAAGAAAAATTCTTTGTCTATTGGGTTAAGACTTTTGTCTATTGGGGTATTGCGATTTACAGTATATTTTATTAACAAAGCAAAAAAAATGGATATATTTTACTCTATTCAATGTCTCCCCATCACTATCAGTGACAGAATGACAAAGAATACTACCGCTGTTGTGTTTACGGTAATGAAAAAGAACTCGGACCATCCCCTAGTCAATACTAACCTAACGGGGATCCCACTTATTGTCCTTCATTGATCCTCACTGAGGTCCTATAGACATGTAATGGAAGCCATTAATACAGCTCTGTAATAAATTAGTCTGGTTTGAGACATCGGCCCTTCCAGCTCTCGAAGCTTACAATTGGCTACATGGATGGACATCCAATAGAAAGCAAGTGTCATGTAAAAGGATAGCAGTTTGATTTCCATACTACCCACTGGGCAAAAACTGGTTGAATCAACGTCGTTTCCACGTCATCAACATCAGGGAATTTCATCTTTTATTTCCTCCCTTTTAACCTAAATCCAATGACATTGTGACATTGATTGTTTTATTATTTCATTTAATGTTAGTTGACAACTCAACCCAATTGAAATCTAAACTAGACGTTGAACTGACGTCTGTGCCCAGTGGGTAGTGTTTCCCATCTTGAGATGATGGACAACATCAAAATACAGTGACAACCGCCCGCAATTACCTCTAAGAGTGGAGTGCAGTCTGTTTGACAGAGCTGCTTATCAATAGCACATCTCCTTTATTACATATCATGAAATGGGGGCAGATTTCCTGATGCATTTTAACTGGTAAGTCTTTCTCTGTGTTTGGATATGTAAGGTGCTGCAGGATAAATCTATATTGATGATTCTGAAGCTCCTTTGGGAGAGAGAGGATGAGAAGCGATCCTCTAGTATATCGAGTTCTGGAATTGCTTTTGTAATATTGTTTGGCAAAACGGCTATGAAATATTGTTTTGTTGTTGATGTAGGTTCCAAAAGGTGCCGACCGTACCTTCTGAGACAGGGAGCAAGGAATCTTTTTTTTTTGCACCTGTTGTTATTGGAAACAATTTCATAATTGTGCAATGCCAAACAAAATCAATCTTTTCTTTTCAGAGCCCGGGGTTGTCACGAGACACAGTGCCTTCAGAAAGTATTCACACCCTTTATTTTGTTCTGTTGCAAAGATGGATTGAATTGTCATTTTTTGACAACGATCTAAACAAAATAGTCTGTAATGTTAACGTGGGAGAAAAATCCAAACATTTGTATGAAAAAAATAAAATATTTATATATCTGATTTACAAAAGTATTCAACCCCCCTAAATCAATACATGTTAGAATCACCTTTGGCATCGATTACTGCTGCGAGTCTTTCTGGGTGTCTGAGAGCTTTCCACACCTGGATTGTGCAACATTTGCCCATTATTCTTTCAAAAAATATTCAAGCCCTGTCAAATCGGTTGTTGATCATTGCTAGACGACATTTTCAGTACTTGTCATTGATTTTCCAGCAGATTTAATTCATAAAATTAACTCGGCCACTCAGGAACATTCAATGTCTTCCTGGTAAGCAACTCCAGTGTAGATTTGTCATTGTGCTTTAGGTCCTTGCCCTGCTGACAGGGGAATTCATCTCACAGTGTCTTGTGGAAAGCAGACTGAAACAAGTTTTTCTCTAGGATTTTGCCTGTGCTTAGCTCCATTCCATTTCTTTTTTGATCCTGAAAAACTCCCCAGTACTTAAGGATTACAAGCATACCCATAACATGATGCAGCCACCACTATGCTTGAAAATATGGAGAGTGGAACAGAGTAATATGTTGTATTGGATGTGCCCCAAACATAAAGTATCACTTTGTATTCAGGACAAAACGTTAATTGCTTTGCCACATTGTTTGCAGATTTACTTGGTGCAAACAGGAAGCCTGTTTTGGAAAGTGTTGTTTCTGTACAGGCAACCTTCTTTTCACTCTGTCACTTAGGTTACTATTGTGGAGTAACTACAATGTTGTTGATCCATCCTCAGTTTTCTCCCATCACAGCTATTAAATTGTTTAATTGTCACAATTGATTGTCACCACCCTATTACTAGCCTGTTCAACCTCTCTTTCGTGTCGTCTGAGATTCCCAAAGATTGGAAAGCAGCTGCGGTCATCTCCCTCTTCAAAGGGGGAGACACTCTTGACCCAAACTGCTACAGACCTACAGTGCCTTGCGAAAGTATTCGGCCCCCTTGAACTTTGCGACCTTTTGCCACATTTCAGGCTTCAAACATAAAGATATAAAACTGTATTTTTTTGTGAAGAATCAACAACAAGTGGGACACAATCATGAAGTGGAACGACATTTATTGGATATTTCAAACTTTTTTAACAAATCAAAAACTGAAAAATTGGGCGTGCAAAATTATTCAGCCACTTTACTTTCAGGGCAGCAAACTCTCTCCAGAAGTTCAGTGAGGATCTCTGAATGATCCAATGTTGACCTAAATGACTAATGATGATAAATACAATCCACCTGTGTGTAATCAAGTCTCCGTATAAATGCACCTGCACTGTGATAGTCTCAGAGGTCCGTTAAAAGCGCAGAGAGCATCATGAAGAACAAGGAACACACCAGGCAGGTCCAAGATACTGTTGTGAAGAAGTTTAAAGCCGGATTTGGATACAAAAAGATTTCCCAAGCTTTAAACATCCCAAGGAGCACTGTGCAAGCGATAATATTGAAATGGAAGGAGTATCAGACCACTGCAAATCTACCAAGACCTGGCCGTCCCTCTAAACTTTCAGCTCATACAAGGAGAAGACTGATCAGAGATGCAGCCAAGAGGCCCATGATCACTCTGGATGAACTGCAGAGATCTACAGCTGAGGTGGGAGACTCTGTCCATAGGACAACAATCAGTCGTATATTGCACAAATCTGGCCTTTATGGAAGAGTGGCAAGAAGAAAGCCATTTCTTAAAGATATCCATAAAAAGTGTTGTTTAAAGTTTGCCACAAGACACCTGGGAGACACACCAAACATGTGGAAGAAGGTGCTCTGGTCAGATGAAACCAAAATTGAACTTTTTGGCAACAATGCAAAACGTTATGTTTGGCGTAAAAGCAACACAGCTGAACACACCATCCCCACTGTCAAACATGGTGGTGGCAGCATCATGGTTTGGGCCTGCTTTTCTTCAGCAGGGACAGGGAAGATGGTTAAAATTGATGGGAAGATGGATGGAGCCAAATACAGGACCATTCTAGAAGAAAACCTGATGGAGTCTGCAAAAGACCTGAGACTGGGACGGAGATTTGTCTTCCAACAAGACAATGATCCAAAACATAAAGCAAAATCTACAATGGAATGGTTCAAAAATAAACATATCCAGGTGTTAGAATGGCCAAGTCAAAGTCCAGACCTGAATCCAATCGAGAATCTGTGGAAAGAACTGAAAACTGCTGTTCACAAATGCTCTCCATCCAATCTCACTGAGCTCGAGCTGTTTTGTAAGGAGGAATGGGAAAAAATGTCAGTCTCTCGATGTGCAAAACTGATAGAGACATACCCCAAGCGACTTACAGCTGTAATCACAGCAAAAGGTGGCGCTACAAAGTATTAACTTAAGGGGGCTGAATAATTTTGCACGCCCAATTTTTCAGTTTTTGATTTGTTAAAAAAGTTTGAAATATCCAATAAATGTCGTTCCACTTCATGATTGTGTCCCACTTGTTGTTGATTCTTCACAAATATTTTATAGTTTTATATCTTTATGTTTGAAGCCTGCAATGTGGAAAAAGGTCGCAAAGTTCAAGGGGGCCGAATACTTTCGCAAGGCACTGTATATCTATCCTACCCTGCCTTTCTAAGGTCTTCGAAAGCCAAGTCAACAAACAGATTACCCACCATTTCGAATCTCAGCATACCCTCTCTGCTATGCAATCTGGTTTCAGAGCTGGTCATGGGTGCACTTCAGCCACGCTCAAGGTCCTAAACGATATCTTAACCACCATCGATAAGAAACATTACTGTGCAGCCGTATTCATTGATCTGGCCAAGGCTTTCAACTTATTACAGGGGCTGAGTCACTGGCTTACTGGGGCTCTCTCATACCGTCCCTGGAGGGGGTGCGTCACCTGAGTGGGTTGATTCACTGATGTGGTCATCCTGTCTGGGTTGGCCCCCCCCCTTGGGTTGTGCCGTGGCGGAGATCTTTGTGGGCTATACTCAGCCTTGTCTCAGGATGGTAAGTTGGTGGTTGAAGATATCCCTCTAGTGGTGTGGGGGCTGTGCTTTGGCAACGTGGGTGGGGTTATATCCTTCCTGTTTGGCCCTGTCCGGGGGTGTCCTCGGATGGGGCCACAGTGTCTCATGACCCCTCCTGTCTCAGCCTCCAGTATTTATGCTGCAGTAGTTTATGTGTCGGGGGGCTAGGGTCAGTTTGTTATATCTGGAGTACTTCTCCTGTCCTATTCGGTGTCCTGTGTGAATTTAAGTGTGCTCTCTCTAATTCTCTCTTTCTCTCTTTCTCTCTTTCTCTCTCTCGGAGGACCATCTTGGCCATGTTCTGTTATAATCTCCACCCGGCACAGCCAGAAGAGGACTGGCCACCCCACATAGCCTGGTTCCTCTCTAGGTTTCTTCCTAGGTTTTGGCCTTTCTAGGGAGTTTTTCCTAGTCAGCGTGCGTCTACACCTGCATTGCTTGCTGTTTGGTGTTTTAGGCTGGGTTTCTGTACAGCACTTTGAGATATCAGCTGATGTACGAAGGGCTATATAAATACATTTGATTTGATTTGTTTTGTCAATCACCACATCTTCATCGGCAGACTCTACAGCCTTGGTTTCTCAAATGATTGCCTCGCCTGGTTCACCAACTACTTCTCTGATAGAGTTCAGTGTTTCAAATTGGAGGGTCTGCTGTCCGGACCTCTGGCAGTCTCTATGGGGGTGCCACAGGGTTCAATTCTTGGACTGACTCTCTTCTCTCGCTCTTGCTGCTGGTGAGTCTCTGATCCACCTCTACGCAGACGACACCATTCTGTATACTTCTGGCCCTTCTTTGGACACTGTGTTAACAACCCTCCAGGCTAGCTTCAATGCCATACAACTCTTCTTCCGTGGCCTCCAATTGCTCTTAAATACAAGTAAAACTAAATGCATGCTCTTCAACCAATCACTGCCTGCACCTGCCCGCCTGTCCAACATCACTACTCTAGACGGCTCTGACTTAGAATACATGGACAACTACAAATACCTAGGTGTCTGGTTAGACTGTAAACTCTCCTTTCAGACTCACATCAAACATCTCCAATCCAAAGTTAATTCTAGAATTGGCTTCCTATTTCACAACAAAGAATCCATCTCTCATGCTGCCAAACATATCCTTGTAAAACTGACCATCCTACCAATCCTCGACTTCGGCAATGTCATTTACAAAATAGCCTCCAATACCCTACTCAACAAATTGGATGCAGTCTATCACAGTGCCATCCGTTTTGTCACCAAAGCCCCATATACTACCCACCATTGCGGCCTGTACACTCTCGTTGGCTGGCCCTCGCTTCATACTCGTCGCCAAACCCACTGTCTCCATCTACAATACCCTGCTAGGTAAAGTCCCCCCTTATCTCAGCTCGCTGGTCACAGTCGCATCACCCACCTGTAGCACGCACTCCAGCAGGTATATCTCCCTGGTCACCACCAAAACCAATTCTTTCTTTGGCCGCCTCTCCTTCCAGTTCTCTGCTGCCAATGACTGGAACGAACAACAAAAATCTCTGAAACTGGAAACACTTATCTCCCTCACTAGCTTTAAGCACCAGCTGTCAGAGCAGCTCACAGATTACTACACCTGTACATAGCCCACCTATAATTTAGCCCAACAACTACCTCTTTCCCTACTGTATTTATTTTATTTTATTTATTTAGCTCCTTTGCACCCCATATTTTTATTTCAACTTTGCACATTCTTCCACTGCAAATCTACCATTCCAGTGTTTTACTTGCTATATTGTATTTACTTTGCCACCATAGCCTTTTTTTTGCCTTTACCTCCCTTATCTCACCTCATTTGCTCACATCTAATATAGACTTGTTTATACTGTATTATTGACTGTATGTTTTGTTCATTCCATGTGTAACTCTGTGGTGTTGTATGTGTCAAACTGCTTTGCTTTATCTTGGCCAGGTCGCAATTGTAAATGAGAACTTGTTCTCAACTTGCCTACCTGGTTAAATAAAGGTGAAAAAAAAAGAAGTGAAATCCCTGATCAGTTTCCTTCCTCTCCGGCAACTGTGTGAGGAAGGACGTCTGTATCTTGTAGTGACTGGGTGTATTGATACACCATCCAAAGCATCACTGATAACTTCACCGTGCTCAAAGGGATGTTTACTGTCACTGGAAAACCCCCCTGGTCTTTTTGGTTGAATCTGTAATTGAAATGTACTTCTTGATAATGTGTATGGTACAGAGATGGGGTAGTCATTCAAAAATCATGTCATCCATTATAATTGCACACTGAGTGAGTCCATGCAACTTATGTGACTTGTTATTAATTAAGCACATATTTACTCCTGAACATATTTAGGCTTTCCGTAACAAAGGGGTTGAATACTTATTGACTCAAGACATTTCAGCTTTTTATTTTTAATGAATTTGTCAATAATGTAAAAAAATAACTAACTCCACTTTGACATCATAGGATATTGTGTGTAGGCCAGTGACAACAACATGCATTCAGGCTGTAACACAACATATGGGAAAAGGAAAGGGGTGTGAATACTTTCTGAAGGCACCGTACATTCTCACCACACAGCATACCACATACCACACAGCATACCACATACCACACAGCATACCACATACCACACAGCATACCACATACCACACAGCATACCACATACCACACAGCATACCACATACCACACAGCATACCACATACCACACAGCATACCACATACCACACAGCATACCACATACCACACAGCATACCACATACCACACAGCATACCACATACCACACAGCATACCACATACCACACAGCATACCACATACCACACAGCATACCACATACCACACAGCATAAGTTTTGCCACCTGATTGGGGAAAACACGTTTGGATATCACGGACGGTGACACCACTATGATTTGATTGGTTGATATTACTCATTTTGAAGAAAACATTGAATTACTGTATGTCTTATAAAACAATATTTATTCCCAAGCTGCTCACCTCTTAGACATATTACTGTTCAGGTGTTATTACTCAATGACACATAACAGTTCAGGTTTCATACTTTAATAACATATTACTGTTCAGGTGTTACACCTCTGAGATATATTACTGTTCAGGTGTTACACCTCTGAGACATATTACTGTTCAGGTGTTACACCTCTGAGACACGTTACTGTTCAGGTGTTACACCTCTGAGACACGTTACTGTTCAGGTGTTACACCTCTGAGACACGTTACTGTTCAGGTGTTACACCTCTGAGATATATTACTGTTCAGGTGTTACACCTCTGAGACATGTTACTGTTCAGGTGTTACACCTCTGAGACACGTTACTGTTCAGGTGTTACACCTCTGAGACATATTACTGTTCAGGTGTTATACCTCTGAGATATATTACTGTTCAGGTGTTACACCTCTGAGACATATTACTGTTCAGGTGTTACACCTCTGAGACATGTTACTGTTCAGGTGTTATACCTCTGAGACATGTTACTGTTCAGGTGTTATACCTCTGAGACATATTACTGTTCAGGTGTTACACCTCTAAGACATATTACTGTTCAGGTGTTACACCTCTGAGATATATTACTGTTCAGGTGTTATACCTCTGAGACACGTTACTGTTCAGGTGTTACACCTCTGAGACATATTACTGTTCAGGTGTTACACCTCTGAGACATGTTACTGTTCAGGTGTTATACCTCTGAGACACGTTACTGTTCAGGTGTTACACCTCTGAGACACGTTACTGTTCCGGTTACAGTTATTACAGTTCATCTGTTACAGTTTAGGTGTTACACCTCTAAGACATATTACAGTTCATCTGTTACAGTTCAGGTGTTACACCTCTAAGACATATTACAGTTCAGGTGTTACACCTCTGAGACATATTACTGTTCAGGTGTTACACCTCTGAGACATATTACTGTTCAGGCGGTACACCTCTGAGACATATTACTGTTCAGGTGTTACACCTCTGAGACATATTACTGTTCAGGTGTTACACCTCTGAGACATGTTACTGTTCAGGTGTTACACCTCTGAGACATGTTACTGTTCCGGTTACAGTTATTACAGTTCATCTGTTACAGTTTAGGTGTTACAATATTGGGCTGACATGAGGGCGTCTCACTTGCCATAGCGAGGAGTCCCAAACTCATACACATCCACTGCACAGTTCATTGCTCTGCATTTATAGGCCTATGTACTGCAGGCATTGTCATTGACTAGTTAGATTGACTTCGTGCAAACGGATCCTGCTTGCAGCAGCAGCAGAACTGCAGAGAGAAATTTGGCTTGTGACAGGTTATTGCGCTTTGTAAATAATTGAATCAATGCACATTCACTTAGAGTCTAACTGCATTCACTGTGACATATTTTACATTGGACAGATACACAGTCTCTGTCTCTCTTTAGTTTCTGCTTCCAACAAAGCTCTGTGCTGATTTCAGAGGCCAAACAACAATCAAATCCCTGCAAAAAAACCTACACAAAAAAAAACCAGCATAAATTTCAAGCTGGTCCATGCTGGTCTATGCTGTCAGTGCTGGTCAGATGCTGGTCTAGCTGGTTCTGCTGGCCAACCAGCCTTTGTTGTGTTTTCTCTGGTGACCAGCATTCATGTTTTTTTTGGCTGGTGACTAGATTTCGTAGTTTTTTTCTATGGTGACCAGCCTTCTTTGTGTTTTGGACACTGGTGACCAGCCTTCTTTGTGTATTTGCTGGTGACCAGCGTCCGTTGTTTTTTAGTTGGTGACAAACCTTCTTTGTGTTTTTGACACTGGTGACCAGCCTTCGTTGTGTTTTGGACACTGGTGACCAGCCTTCTTTGTGTATTTGCTGGTGACCAGCGTCCGTTGTTTTTTAGTTGGTGACAAACCTTCTTTGTGTTTTTGACACTGGTGACCAGCCTTTGTTGTGTTTTGGACACTGGTGACCAGCCTTCGTTGTGTTTTGGACACTGGTGACCAGCCTTCTTTGTGTATTTGCTGGTGACCAGCCTTCATTGTTTTTTTGTTGGTGACCAGCCTTCTTTGTGTTTTGGACACTGGTGACCAGCCTTCACTGTGTTTTTGCTGGTGACCAGCCTTCACTGTGCTTTGGACACTAGTGACCAGCATAAGTTATAAAGCAAAACCTTCATCAAGTCCCATTATGATGGCTTGGAAAGTGATGTTTAATTCCTTTTGGAATCCATTCAGAGTGGATTCCCATAATCGGCATTCAGATTGACTGCCAGGGTTTAAAAAATAGGAATACATTAGGCTACCAAATAAACTGGATATCCATTTCAGTAACGGATGTAATAAGTCCAACTAAGATAGAATCAGTTTAGAAACATTTATTTGATTTATCTTTGTGTAGCATAATAATTTATTGATTAATTAATCAATGTAAACAGACACCTCACAAGTCCTCAACTGGCACCTTCATTAAATAGTACCCGCAAAACACCTGTAACGGCTGTTGGTGGAAGAAGTTGAGGACCAAGGTGCAGTGTGGTACATGTTCATCCTTTTATTAATAGAACTGAACACCGGTTAAAAAAGAGAACAACCAAACCAGTTCTGTCTGGTGCAGACACAAAAACAGAAAGCAACTACCCACAAAACTCAGGTGGGAAAAGGCTACCAAAGTATGGTTCTCAATCAGAGACAATAATAGACAGCTGCCTCTGATTGAGAACCACACCCGGCCAAACAACAAAGAAATGCAAAACATAGAAAATGAACATAGAATGCCCAACCTAGTCACACCCTGGCCTAACCAAAATAGAGAATAAAAACCTCTATGGCCAGGGCGTGACAACACCAGTCTCAACGTCAACAGTGAAGAGGCGACTCTGGGATGCTGGCCTTCTAGGACTTGTGAGGTGTCTGTTTCACAAACTAGACACTCTAATGTACTTGTCCTCTTGCTCAGTTGTTCACCAGGGCTTCCTACTCCTCTTTCTATTCTGGTTAGAACCAGTTTGCCCTGTTCTGTGAAGGGAGTTGTACACAGCGTTGTACGAGATCTTTAGTTTCTTCGCAATTTTTTGGATGGAATAGCCTTCATTTCTCAGAACAAGAATAGACTGACGAGTTTCAGATGAAAGTTTTTTGTTTCTGAACGTTTTGAGCCTGTCATCGAACCCACACATGCTGATGCTCCAGATATTCAACTAGACTAAAGAAGGCCAGTTTTATTGCTTCTTTAATCAGCACAACCATTTTCAGCTGTGCTAACATAATTGCAAATGGGTTTTCTAATGAACAATTAGTCTTTTAAAATTATAAACTTGGATTAGCTAACACAACGTGCCATTGGAACACAGGAGTGATGGTTGCTGATAATGGGCCTCTGTACGCCTATGTAAAGATCTGCCATTTCCTGCTACAATAGTCATTTACAATATTAACAATGTCTACACTGTATTTCTGATCAATTTGATGTTGCTTTAATGGACAAAAAAATGTGCTTTGCTTTCAAAAACAACATTTCTAAGTGACCCCAAACTTTTGAACAGTAGTGTAGATACTATCAATTCAGTACAATTTGTAAGAATAGCTCTAGTTGCCTCACCTTTTAAATTCAAAAATCTTTCTGTCTTGGCTGTCTTGGTTTATATTTTTCAGAGAATTCCACTACAACCAGGGGCAAATTAAGATGCTTGATGAAAAAGGGTTCAGAGCGTGGGATGTTACCTTGACAATGTCCCTTAAAAACCCAACAACGTACAAAAAGAAAAAAATGAATGTCAACCTGCAATCCTACTACCGCTGTGTGAAGTTATTAACTTGCTGAGGGGAGGCAGGGTGTAGCTTCGTTACCCGGCTAACAAGCCACCTTCATAGCTCCCAGATGGTCGTTGTGTGGATTTCAGGAGGCGACGTTCCCTGTTCATTAGGGCCCTCAGAGCTGGCGGATATGGACCATCTGTGTCTGGGGACATGGTGCGGGGAGGGGCCATGACAACCAAGGGTGTTTACCTCTAGGCTCACTCACATTTGAACTTCAAAAAATGGAAAAAATAAATCCTTCTCTTATCTTTCTGCCACCTCTATGTTGATGTTTCAGTTGAAAAAATAAATGGCTCTTGTGGTTTAAACTTACCACTAGGCTAGCCCCTGAGTGATAACCCTCTTCTTTCCCTTATCTCATAACAAGTTATGACTTCAGCTTTTAGGCTGTTGTTTGTGAGTTGCATTACATAAACCTTTTTCAAATGTTAAATCAACTTTAATGGTCATAATATATGAATTTATGAGCCCGTTTTCTGAGTAATATTGCTAAATGTATTAATTTATGAGCAAGTTTTCTGATGAGTATTGCAAACTGTAATTTAAACTGTAGTGCTTTTATTGTGAATGCACAACTTCCTTCTCTTTAAAAAGAAGAAGAAGAAGAATAGAGACAGAGGACATTTTGTCTCAGGGGTAGTGATGCAAATGTTATTCCTCTGCTAGTGTTTTTGGAAGCTCATTTTTCTCCTGTGTGGTACGGTGATGGGGTTATGGTGTCTGGTTGCACAGTCAGCAGATGTATTGCCCTACAGACACAGGGCTTGTTGGTAGTGGCCTTGCACCGGCATAGCCCTGCCACAAGGATTCATTGCATAATTGCAAGCCAGATTTGTGGAGTGAAGCGTCTGTAAAGAAATAAGAGACAGCTCCATCTGTGATTTTATCGCGGGCATGTCCTGGCAATGTTGCTATCAATAAAAATCCAACACGATATCAAAACATGTTCTTCCTCAGAGCAATTTTTAGTGACACATGAAAATGTGAAAGGTTGGGTAGAGAATTAGTATATACCTGTTGAGTTATGAGCTCCCACATGGGCTCCAATGTGTCCCAGCAACCTGAACATAACAAAACATGAGAGAAACCCTCTCACATGGCATGATTTGAGAAAATGGGGTCTGAGATCTACAATCAGGCTGTATTGATTTTCCGAAACCATTCATGTTTTTCAGTGACCATCAATTCATTTGAGTTGTCCTGTGTAGCTCAGTTGGTAGAGCATGGTGCTTGCAAGGACAGGGTTGTGGGTTTGCTTCCCAACAGGGACCAGTATGAAAATGTAAGGACCCAATACTGTAAGTTGCTCTGGATAAGGGTGACTGCAAAAAGAATCTAAATAAAGCTTACATCCCCTCCCATTTTTTAAGGGGGTAGATCAGCATTAATATTTCAAATTGATTGTGGCTTCTATCAATGTAATTATCTGCATGATTTCTAAATCCTTCATATACATTTTGTATATATTTTTAAAATATATACAGCACCAGTTAAAAGTTTGGACACACCTACTTATTCAAGGGTTTGTCTTATTTAAAAAAAAATAGTGAAAGCATGACTTGAAGGCCTGATTCATGCAGTCTCCTCTGAACAGTGATGTTGAGATGTGTCAGTTACTTGAACTCTGTGAATTGTTTATTTGGGCTGCAATTTCTGAGGTGTAGTTAACTCCAATTAACTTATCCTCTGCAGCAGAGGTACCGCTGGGTCTTCCTTTCCTGTGGCGGTCCTCATGAGAGCCAGTTTCATCATAGCACTTGACGTTTGTTTGTGACTGCACTTGAAGAAACTTTCTAAGTTCTTGAAATTTTCCGTATTGACTGACCTTCATGTCTAAAAGTAATGATGGACTGTTGTTTCTCTTTCATTATTTGAGCTGTTTTTGGACTTGGTCTTTTACCAAATAGGGCTATCTTCTGTATGCCAACTCTACCTTGTCATAACACAGCTGATTGTCTCACACGCATTAACTTCTTTGGGGTACCCCCCCCTTCTTCTCAATTTCCGCCTAAAAACATACCCTAATCTAACTGCCTGTAGCTCAGGCTCAGAAGCAAGGATATGCATTTTCTTGGTATCATTTGAAAGGAAACACTCTGAATTTGGTGGAAGTGTGAATTGAATGTAGGAGAATATAACACAATAGATCGGGTAGAGGAAAATACAAGGAAATAAGCATACGTTTTCTGTTTTTTTTTATTGTTTCTACTTCATCTTTCAAATGAACAAGAACAGCCAAACATACAGATAGGACGCTGGGGATGATTTGAATGAAGAACATAAGACGGCAACAAAGACAGATGACTTCAATAACTGAGCTACATGACATTGAGCATGAAGTTACCCAGGCATCCCACACAAATGTACCCTAATGTACCCAAGTGGCCGAATTGGTACAGTGATACATTTTGAAGGATAGGAGGACTATATATATTGAACTATGTATATTGAAGGAACTATATACAAAACACATAAATGCTATTCTAACACACCCCCAAAAAATATATATAAAAATACTGTAAAAAAATTCTTAATAATTATAATAATAATAATTAAACATAAACAAATAACAAGGGTAACTATTTACACAATTTCTATTTACAATATTGTGAAGACCCTCTGTCCTCTACACAATATTGTGCTGCTGGTGCCATGGCCCATAGCAGTCTCTTTCTGCTGTAAACAGGTAATATTTGACTAAAACATAATTTTAAACTTTGCTTACATTTGTATACGGTCACATGTGTCTTGTGTGGGAATACGTTTCTTAAATTAAAATCACTTGGCGCTCATTTCCTGGTGTTTTTACAGTCTTTTATGTCCAACAATGGAATTTTTTTGTGGTGATGCAAGTGATGGGGCATTTCCTGTGACAAAGAGCCCTGAGGCACATTCATGCCTGCAGAGATGAATCTGGGCAGGTGAACACCACTGGTTGGAGTAGAAGGGACAGAGGTAGAGGGGACAGAAGGTGAGGAAGCAACTCGGCTTCGCTTTCTCTATCAATTTCCTCTATAATTTGGGTTAAATCTGGATACCTAGACTTTGTTTTAGCTTTTGCTGATTTATTCGCCATAATTTAAATATATAAACTTGTTGAAAATGCTATTGACTATGTACTGCTATGCGTAACACTTGTGGCTCTGTCAAGTAGGATTTGCAATGGCGAATAAACCTCTTTTACGCCAGAGTTCACGACAAAGGCTGGTCTTCGAACGTATAACCATTACATATTGCCGTTTACCTCAGCTCATTGGCTATCTTCCAAGCTAGATCTCAAGATGATCAGTGGTCATTGGGCAAAATACAGTCAATCAACGATAGCCCGGTCCTACCATTGGTGCGCAATGAGGTCATTGATTGGTGTCTTCAAATCAATTTGTTTCGGTCAATACGTCCCGGGAAAAGAACCATCAAGTACGGTTGTGTTAGTAACAACCAGAGGATTGCAATGAAACCAAACATGACTGGATAAACGTTTGTTTAGTGTGTGTAATTACCACGAACGCTTTGTCGAAAGTTGAATGAGACGGAAATCAAGGCGCAAGCGGTTTACAAATGTTTCGTGTTAGGCTATAAAAATGGATGTTATTAAACAAAACGAGCATTCACTGTGTAGTTAGGACACTTGGCATTGCCACTAGAGGAAGATATTCAAAGGTTATTTCTGACCTTCGTGATGCTAATGCTTGGTTGGAAAATGCTAGTAATACTTGGGTGTGCGGGGAGCTGTCCTCAGAAAATCGCATGGTTTGCTTTCGCAGTAAAGCCTTTTTGAAATCTGACACAGGGGCTGGATTAATAAGGCGTTCATCTTTTAAATGATGTAACGTATTTACAAGAATGTTTACTATAACAAAGGGTGTATTTAGAATACTAGCGCTCTGCAGTTTCACCGGATGTTGGCCTGGTGGGACGTTAGCGTCTCACCTACCCTAGAGAGGTTTAAGAAGGAAAGAAATTCCACAAAATTAACTTTTAACAAGGCACACCTACCTCATGAAGCTGGTTGAGAGAATGTCAAGAGTGTGCAAAACTGTCATCCAAACCTTTCATAGTGTTGATGTCTTCACTATTATTCTAAAATGTAGGAAATAGTCAAAATAAAGAAAAACCCTTGAATAAGTAGGTGTGTCCAAACTTTTGACTGGTACTGTACATTTTACAACATTTGTATATCTTAATTCCTTTCCACAATTAATAAATAAGATGCGTAATAATGTAGGCACGTCATTCGAAGGATTGTTACCTATAACCACTACAAAGGCATACAAAATTGAGCAAGAATGGGGAGAATTTAATAACCAATGTCAAGTCCTAGCTGATGGAGCTCAGATACACCCCCTTCCCCTGAAACAAACACACATGCTTGTCCCCCATTTTCCAAAGCATCTCTGAGCATTCAGACCTTTTGATTAGTTTGTGTCACCGGGGCCACAATAAATTGACCCCTCTCTGATTGTCCAAGTGTGACCCCCTCCCCATGGGTTACTGCAGCTGGTGTTGCCAGCACTGCCACTACCTGGGTGGAGGACTCACTGGAATTCCCACCGGCTAGGTACAAGGTCGTCAAGGTTCTCATTAGCAGCTTTGAGAAATGACTTGTATATATTTTTACCCACCCAAGGGCTTTGGCTTTGTTGGACCAACCCTGCCAGGCAGGATCAGACTCTCGGGGGGGCGGTACTGCTTTAGTGGGTCTCTCTATCTTTCTGACTTGGCTGCTTATAGGCTACAGTACTTGCAGTAGGCCTATAAAAGAGATAAGGACTTCTCCTTAGTGTGTGGGTGGGTGTCTAGGGTATAGGGCTGGGGACCATTCCATCATAATAGGATATAAAATAAATTAAATCAATATATTTGGAATTCATGTTAAACTGTACAGTGCAGTGGGGAAGTTTTTTAGACCCCTTAACTTTTTTCCAGATTTTGTTACAGCCTTATTCTAAAATGGATTAAATATTTTTTCCCTCAGCGATCTACACAATGACAAAGCAAAAACAGTTTTTTCTAAATGTTTGCAAATTTATTACAAACAAAAAACGGAACTATCACATTTATCACAATTATTCAGACCCTTTACTCAGTACTTTGTTGAAGCACCTTTGGCAGCGATTACAGCCTCAATTTGCTCCAAGCTTGGCACACCTTTATTTGGGGAGTTTTCCCATTCTTCTCTGCAGATCCTCTCAAGCTCTGTCAGGTTGGATGGGTAGCGTCGCTGCACAGCTTTTTTCAGGTCTCTCCAGAGATGCTCGATCGAGTGGCTGGGCCACTCAAGGACATTCAAAGGCTTTTCCTAAAGCCACTTCCGCGTTGTCTTGGCTGTGTGCTTAAGGTTGTTGTCCTGTTGGAAGGTCAACCTTCGCACCAGTCTGAGATCCTGAGCGCTCTGGAGCAAGTTTTCATCAAGGATCTCTCTATACTTTGCTCCGTTCATCTTTCCCTTGATCCTAACAAGTCTCCCAGTCCCTGCTGCTGAAAAACATCCCCACAGCATGATGCTGCCACCGCCATGCTTCACCGTAGGGATGGTACCAGGTTTCCTCCAGATGTGACACTTGGCATTCAGGCCAAAGAGTTCAATCTTGGTTTTATCTGACCAGAGAATCTTGTTTCCCACGGTCTGAGAGTCCTCCAAACGGGCTGTCATGTGCTTTTTACTGAGGAGTGGCTTCCATCTGGTAATTCTACCATAAAGGTCTGATTGGTGGAGTGCTGCAGAGATTATTGTCCTTCTGGAAGGTTCTCCCATCTCCACAGAGGAACTCTGGAGCTCTGTCAGAGTGACCATCGCGTTTTTGGTCACCTCCCTGACCAAGGCCCTTCTTGGTGGTTCCAGTCTTGGTGGTTCCAAACTTGTTCCATTTAAAACCTGTACAGGATCGTTGTCCCTATACCGAGACGGTTGTTGCAAACGTGCGCTAATGTGAGTAGAATAAAGTTGTAAGTAACCGCAAATTTTCCAGGACATGGACATGTCTTATATGGGCAGAAAGCTTAAATTCTTGTTAATCTAACTGCACTGTCCAATTTACAGTAACTATTACGGTGAAAAAATACCATGCTATTGTTTGAGGAGTGCAACAAAACATTTTTATCATGGCAACTGATTTGATACATTCACCTCGGAATGTAAATAATGTACTTACATTCAGTAATCTGGCTCTGTTTTGTCATCCTAATGGCCCCAGACATAAAATGTAGCATAGTTTTGTTTGATAAAATCTATTTTTATATTCCAATGTAGGAACTGGGTTCAACGTGTGCTTTTCTATTTTTTGTATTGACTTTTACCACATCTAATGTGTTATATTCTCTTACATTCATTTCACATTTCCACAAACTTCAGTGTTTCCTTTCAATTGGTATCAAGAATATGCATATCCTTGCTTCAGGTCCTGAGCAGTTAGATTTGGGTATGTCATTTTAGGCGAAAATTGAAAAAGAGTCCGATCCTTATTAAGAATGATGGAGGCCACTGTGTTCTTGGGGACCTTCAATGCTGCAGAATTTTTTTTGTACCCTTCCCCAGATCTGTGCCTCGACACAATCCTGTCTCGGAGCTCTACGGGCAATTCCTTCAACCTCATGGCTTGGTTTTTGTTCTGACATACACTGTCAACTGTGTATGTATATAGACAGCTGTGTGTTTTTCCAACTCATGTCCAATCAATTGAATTTAGCACAGGTGGACTCCAATCAAGTTGTAAAACATCAATTACCAATGGAAACAGGATGCACCTGAGCTCAATTTCGAGTCTCATAGAAAAGGGTCTGAATACTTATGTAAATAATTATTATTTTTTTAAACATTTTTATACATTTGCAAAAATTTACAATAACCTGTTTTCACTTTGTCATTATGGGGTATTGTGTATAGATTGAGGAGTGATTATTATTATTTTTTCCATTTTAGAATAAGGCTGAAATGCACCAAAATGTGGAAGAAGTCAAGGAGTCTGAATACTTTCTGAATTCACTGTATATTGTTTACTATCTGTTTTCTACGGGGCAGCAGGGTAGCCTAGTGGTTAGAGTGTAGAGGCAGCAGGGTAGCCTAGTGGTTAGAGTGTAGAGGCAGCAGGGTAGCCTAGTGGTTAGAGTGTAGAGGCAGCAGGGTAGCCTAGTGGTTAGAGTGTAGAGGCAGCAGGGTAGCCTAGTGGTTAGAGCGTTGGACTAGTAACTGGAAGGTTGCAAATTCAAACCCCCGAGCTGACAAGGTACAAATCTGTTGTTCTGCCCCTGAACAAGGCAGTTAACCCACTGTTCCTAGGCTGTCATTGAAAATAAGAATTTGTTCTTAACTGACTTGCCTAGTTAAATAAAGAAAAAACAAATGTAATGCTTTTCCATGGGCTATTAGTAAGGCCAAATTCAATGTTTAATCATTTTTTGAAATGTTGGGGTCCTAAAATTCCAATCAAATAGCTAAATGATCCATGGTATGACCATCTTAAAACAATTCCATTTGTTATCTTAGTAGAAGCCCTTGCCCACCCACCCCAGTGTAGACTCTAGAGTGGCATCAATAAGGGATCACAGCTTTCACCTGGATTCACCTGGCCAGTCTATGTGGCAGGGTCTACAGTCAATCACGGACTACAGGAAGAAATCCAGCCCAGTCACGGACCAGGATGTCCTGCTCCCAGGCAGACTAAATAACTTTTTTGCTCGCTTTGAGGACAATTCAGTGCCACTGACACGGCCTGCAACGAAAACTTGCGGTCTCTCCTTCACTGCAGCCGAGGTGAGTAAGACATTTAAACGTGTTAACCCTCGCAAGGCTGCAGGCCCAGACGGCATCCCCAGCCGCGCCCTCAGAGCATGCGCAGACCAGCTGGCCGGTGTGTTTACGGACATATTCAATCAATCCCTATACCAGTCTGCTGTTCCCACATGCTTCAAGAGGGCCACCATTGTTCCTGTTCCCAAGAAAGCTAAGGTAACTGAGCTAAACGACTACCGCCCCGTAGCACTCACTTCCGTCATCATGAAGTGCTTTGAGAGACTAGTCAAGGACCATATCACCTCCACCCTACCTGACACCCTAGACCCACTCCAATTTGCTTACCGCCCAAATAGGTCCACAGACGATGCAATCTCAACCACACTGCACACTGCCCTAACCCATCTGGACAAGAGGAATACCTATGTGAGAATGCTGTTCATTGACTACAGCTCGGCATTCAACACCATAGTACCCTCCAAGCTCGTCATCAAGCTCGAGACCCTGGGTCTCGACCCCGCCTTGTGCAACTGGGTACTGGACTTCCTGACGGGCCGCCCCCAGGTGGTGAGGGTAGGCAACAACATCTCCTCCCACTGATCCTCAACACTGGGGCCCCACAAGGGTGCGTTCTGAGCCCTCTCCTGTACTCCCTGTTCACCCACGACTGCGTGGCCACGCACGCCTCCAACTCAATCATCAAGTTTGCGGACGACACAACAGTGGTAGGCTTGATTACCAACAACGACGAGACGGCCTACAGGGAGGAGGTGAGGGCCCTCGGAGTGTGGTGTCAGGAAAATAACCTCACACTCAACGTCAACAAAACTAAGGAGATGATTGTGGATTTCAGGAAACAGCAGAGGGAACACCCCCCTATCCACATCGATGGAACAGTAGTGGAGAGGGTAGCAAGTTTTAAGTTCCTCGGCATACACATCACAGACAAACTGAATTGGTCCACTCACACAGACAGCATTGTGAAGAAGGCGCAGCAGCGCCTCTTCAACCTCAGGAGGCTGAAGAAATTTGGCTTGTCACCAAAAGCACTCACAAACTTCTACAGATGCACAATCGAGAGCATCCTGGCGGGCTGTATCACCGCCTGGTACGGCAACTGCTCCGCCCTCAACTGTAAGGCCCTCCAGAGGGTAGTGAGGTCTGCACAACGCATCACCGGGGGCAAACTACCTGCCCTCCAGGACACCTACACCACCCGATGTCACAGGAAGGCCATAAAGATCATCAAGGACATCAACCACCCGAGCCACTGCCTGTTCACCCCGCTATCATCCAGAAGGCGAGGTCAGTACAGGTGCATCAAAGCTGGGACCGAGAGACTGAAAAACAGCTTCTATCTCAAGGCCATCAGACTGTTAAACAGCCACCACTAACATTGAGTGGCTGCTGCCAACACACTGACACTGACTCAACTCCAGCCACTTTAATAATGGGAATTGATGGGAAATGATGTAAATATATCACTAGCCACTTTAAACAATGCTACCTTATATAATGTTACTTACCCTACATTATTCATCTCATATGCATACGTATATACTGTACTCTATATCATCGACTGTATCCTTATGTAATACATGTATCACTAGCCACTTTAACTATGCCACTTTGTTTACATACTCATCTCATATGTATATACTGTACTCGATACCATCTACTGTATCTTGCCTATGCTGCTCTGTACCATCACTCATTCATATATCCCAATGTACATATTCTTTATCCCCTCACACTGTGTACAAGACAGTAGTTTTGGAATTGTTAGTTAGATTACCCGTTGGTTATTACTGCATTGTCGGAACTAGAAGCACAAGCATTTCGCTACACTCGCATTAACATCTGCTAACCATGTGTATGTGACAAATAAAATTTGATTTGATTTGATTTGATTTGTCATGGAAAGAGCATTTATTTTTGTACACAGTGAACACCCAGACATAGTTATATCATTCTCTGTATACTTGACCAAAGTTCACATGGATTCTCTCTGATGAACCAATGGTGCATTTAAATGTAGGGAAAATGAATACAAATCTTACTTTAATATTAAACAGACAATAACAATACATTAACTGCAGCTACATGTTGTTAAATGTGTTGATAATCAAGTCAAATCAAGGGAGTGATTCAAAATGTGTCAAAATATAAAACTAAACAGATTCTCAGACTTTGGAACATTTAGGTATGTTTAGGGCTGATATCTCATTGTTATCTTGATGCTGATGGGCCTGGAACCAGCCATGTGATTTATATATTATTCAATTATTTATTTTGGTATGCATGTCTCGATTTGGTCTCCTCCTCCTCATCTCTTAGCTATTGAATTGATGGTGGACCAGGCAGATGGAAATGGAAGACCATCTTTTCACTGAGTCAAAAGGACAGGACCTCGCTAAGGAACCAAGGCATAATGAAAGCATTATAGTTCTGTTCAATATTTATGAACTTGTAGTTCTCCGGTCTATACAGATCTATACAGAGAATGGCGAGCCGGTAAAAATCCAGCGACCTGCGTTATACCACCAGGGATGTTTCTAAATGAATTTGGATAATGAATAGTCCGATATGCCGTTTTTTTCCCCATCTCTGTAGCGAAGGTAGGTGGAGCTGGTAGATTAATTAAGGAATAGTTTTTTTTCTGAATAAACTAAATTACCCCATCACCCATACGCTTGTTTTCCATCTTCCGAAGTAGTTACTAAGGATTATGTATTTTCTCATTTATTGATCTCATCTGAGTGGTCAGTGGGATGTTCCGGAGTGGAAACTACAGATGATACTACAGAATGCACCTTCAACATCAGAAAGTCCATAACAATCACTCCCTCCACCTCTACTGTTTTTCTTCCCTGTCCAACACTTTCTGTCCCTCCATTCAGCACAATGCCCCTATATCCACTTCATCTCTCTTTAAGTGGCAATCAATAAGTGGCCAATCCACTGAGGTCTGTATGACAATCTGCTGGACAGGATAAGTTTTACAGCCGCAAGTAATCGTGTTTTTTTTATATTTTTCTACGGTGGTGGCAGTGTGACCTAATACATTCTGAAGTGGATCTTTTACAGCCATATCTGTAAAGTGTCTTGAGTTATTCCTGTTACACAAAGGGTGGATTTATGTGGCCATTCCGGGCGAGATGGAAAGGGTCCTGATGAATGCATGGGAGTGTCACAGAGATTTACTGGCAGTCCCGCACCCAGCACGCGCCTCTCCGCGTCAAACTCAAACGGTTCAAGGTTCGATCGCGTTTAAATCAGATAGTTTGGGATTCTGGCAATGAAGTATTTTATCTACTTCTCCAGAGTCAGATGATGTGGTGGAACCATTTGTATGTCTCTGCGTCCAGTATGAAGGACGTTAGAGGTAGTTCACGAGCCAATGCTAACTAGCGTTAGCGCAATGACTGATGCGCTAATGCTAGTTAGCAATTGTGCTAACGGTAGTTGGCAACTTCCTTGAAACTGAAAGCAGAGATATTAAAATGTTATCCACGAGTTAATCTGACTCTGGGCTTCCTTGCTGCAACTACCCATTTCATATTAATTGCCCATACGCTTGCAAAAACAGGGATGGAATTGATACATTGATGTGCCTGTATGTTTAGAAGTACTTCAAGTGGTGATTTATCTGTTCGCTTGAACAAGGGGTTTAACTCAGTGAATATTCTCGGGTTTTTGAGGGTGCACTTGAAAGAAAACCCTGACTGTGCTACATTGGAGTAGTCATAGTGGGAAGAACACAGCATACTTCCCTTGTAAACTAGGCAACAAGAGCCTGTACTAGCTCTATACACCATCTATCAATCCGTTGTATTTAAAGGGTCTGGAGCTTTCCCTCCTCAGATCATCACCTTTAGGATCAACTCCTACCTAGATAATGAACCGACATTCAAGGTATGAGTTGAAATGATTTAATGAGCAGACTTCTTATGATTCAGATGAAAGAATGGCCTCTAAAATCTGTTCTGTTCTGTCAGCCGCTACTGAATGGAATGGTCCAGCAGGAAATACTCTGGCCCCATATGATACCTGCTCCCGTCCATTATGATAACTGCTCCTGTCTCTTATGATACCTGCTCTTGTCTCTTATGATACCTGCTCCTGTCTCTTACGATTCCTGCTCCTGTCCCTTATGATACCTGCTCCCGTCCCTTATGATACCTGATCCCATCCCTTATGATACCTGCTCCCGTCCCTTATGATACCATCTCCTGCCCCATATGATACCTGCTCCCGTCCCTTATGATACCTGCTCCTGTCCCTTATGATACCTGCTCCCGTCCCTTATGATACCTGATCCCATCCCTTATGATACCTGCTCCCGTCCCTTATGATACCATCTCCTGCCCCATATGATACCTGCTCCCGTCCCTTATGATACCTGCTCCCGTCCCTTATGATACCTGCTCCCATCCCTTATGATACCTGCTCCCGTCTCTTATGATACCTGCTCCTGCCCCATATGATACCTGCTTATGCCCCATATGATACCTGCTCCCGTCCCTTATGATACCTGCTCCTGCCCCATATGATACCTGCTCCCGTCCATTATGATACCTGCTCCCGTCCATTATGATACCTGCTCCCGTCCCTTATGATACCTGCTCCTGCCCCATATGATACCTGCTCCCGTCCATTATGATACCTGCTCCCGTCCCCTATGATACCTGCTCCCGTCCCCTATGATACCTGCCCCAGCCCAATATGATACCTGCTCACGCCTCTTATGATACCTTCTCCCGCCCCCTATGATACCTGCTCCCGCCCCTTATGATACCTGCTCAAGCCTCCAATGATACCTGCTCCAGCCCCCTATGATACCTGCTTCCGCCACCACCCTCTCCTCCTGCCCCCACACCCACTTCTCCTCCCGCCCCCACACCCACCCTCTCCTCCACTGGCTAACACATTCTATTGACACTCTAGAGTGGAGGACCTGGAAGGTTCTCAGACATTGTGAGATGAGAGAACAGATTGCCCTTAAATCTCTTAATTCTCTCCTTCTTCTTGATGTAGGAACTTACGAGACAGCCACACAGACAGACAGACAGACAGACAGACAGACAGACAGACAGACAGACAGACAGACAGACAGACAGACAGACAGACAGACAGACAGACAGACTCTCTTTATCCAGGCCCTGATGTCCAAACTCACAATAATGTTTAACAATATGTTTGTGTACTGCATGTGCAAAATTTGATTGGTTGTTCTAGTGGTAATGTTGCAGCCTCCGCCACACATCTAAAGTGTTGGCATAGGTTTGAATCCCTAACCCTAACCATAGGTTTGAATCCCTAACCATAGGTTTGAATCCCTAACCCTAACCATAGGTTTGAATCCCTAACCATAGGTTTGAATCCCTAACCCTAACCATAAGTTTGAATCCCTATCCCTAACCATAGGTTTGAATCCCTAACCCTAACCATAGGTTTGAATCCCTACCCCTAACCATAGGTTTGAATCCATAACCCTAACCATAGGTTTGAATCCCTAACCCTAACCATAGGTTCGAATCCCTAACCCTAACCATAGGTTTGAATCCATAACCATAGGTTTGAATCCCTAACCCTAACCATAGGTTTGAATCCATAACCCTAACCATAGGTTTGAATCCTTAACCATAGGTTTGAATCCCTATCCCTAACCATAGGTTTGAATCCCTAACCCTAACCATAGGTTTGAATACCTACCCCTAACCATAGGTTTGAATCCATAACCCTAACCATAGGTTTGAATCCCTAACCCTAACCATAGGTTTGAATCCCTAACCCTAACCATAGGTTTGAATCCCTAACCCTAACCATAGGTTTGAATCCATAACCATAGGTTTGAATCCCTAACCCTAACCATAGGTTTGAATGCATAACCCTAACCATAGGTTTGAATCCCTAACCCTAACCATAGGTTTGAATCCCTAACCCTAACCATAGGTTTGAATCCCTAACCCTAACCATAGGTTTGAATCCTTAACCATAGGTATGAATCCCTAACCCTAACCATAGGTTTGAATGCATAACCCTAACCATAAGTTTGCATCCATAACCCTAACCATAGTTTTGAATCCATAACCCTAACCATAGGTTTGAATCCCTAACCCTAACCATAGGTTTGAATCCATAACCCTAACCATAGGTTTGAATCCCTAACCCTAACCATAGGTTTGAATCCGTACTACTGCCCTTTGCCACAACCTCCCTCTATCTGTCCCCATTGTCCTCCTCTCTCTCTATCTGTCCCCATTGTCCTCTTCCCTCTCTACCTGTCCCCATTGCCCTCCTCTCTCTCTATATGTCCTCATTGTCAGCCTCTCTCTCTATGTCCCCATTGTCCTCCTCTCTCTCTATCTGTCCCCATTGTCCTCTTCCCTCCCTATCTGTCACCATTGTCATCCTCTCTCTATATCTGTCCCCATTATCATCCTCTCTCTCGATCTGTCCCCATTGTCATCCTCTATATCTGTCCCCATTGTCCTCCTCCCTCTCTGTCTGTCCCCATTGTCCTTTTCTCTCTCTGTCTGTCCCCATTGTCAGCCTCTCCATCTATATCTGTCCCCATTGTCCTCCTCTCTCTCTGTCTGTCCCCATTGTCAGCCTCTCCATCTATATCTGTCCCCATTGTCCTCCTCCCTCTCTATCTGTCCCCATTGTCCTCTTCCCTCTCTACCTGTCCCCATTGCCCTCCTCTCTCTCTATATGTCCTCATTGTCAGCCTCTCTCTCTATGTCCCCATTGTCCTCCCCTCTCTCTATCTGTCCCCATTGTCCTCTTCCCTCCCTATCTGTCACCATTGTCATCCTCTCTCTATATCTGTCCCCATTATCATCCTCTCTCTCGATCTGTCCCCATTGTCATCCTCTATATCTGTCCCCATTGTCCTCCTCCCTCTCTGTCTGTCCCCATTGTCCTCTCTCTCTGTCTGTCCCCATTGTCAGCCTCTCCATCTATATCTGTCCCCATTGTCCTCCTCTCTCTCTGTCTGTCCCCATTGTCAGCCTCTCCATCTATATCTGTCCCCATTGTCCTCCTCCCTCTCTATCTGTCCCCATTGTCCTCCTCTCTCTCTGTCTGTCCACATTGTCCTCCTCTCAAACTATCTGTTCAATTTAAAATGCAGACAAGACAAGATGGTGTAATTTTGTATTTTCCATCACTTGAAAGAAAATAGAAACTCAGACATGGCTCTTGTTGTGTGATATTGGAGGTCCTATGGAAGCATGCATATCCTGTCTGACCGGCATATTGATTAACACAGAGGAGTTGTTTCCACCCTATAATCATTTCTCTATTTAGATCAAGGTGGCCGAAGCCCAGTGGGTGTCTGATAGGACTTCCACCAGAGCGGCTGATTGCCGTCATTGCAATGGTGGTAATCCTATCCGTGAGCCCACAGAAACAGCCACGCTAATGTCATACAACGAGCCTCTGGAAGAAAGACCATCGCAAGCTGTAGCGAGCAGTGCTCTGTAAAGTTCAGGTTTCTGACTAGAGGGAGAACAACTACGACTGGAAGTGACCTTTTCTTGGCAGGTTAGGAGACTTAGGTTAAGGACATGGTAAAGGGTTAGGTTTAGGGTTAGCTAAAATGCTCTCCTAACCTTCCACGAAAGTCACGTCCAGTCATAGCTGTACTCTCTCTAGTTTACAACCCTGTAACATCGGGACCTTTAATCAGCGGTGGGCCACTAACATTGATTTTACCTGCGAGGAACCGTAGATGCATAACTGCCTATCCCTAAATTGATATGCACAGTTATTAATCAGGCGACTCTCTTATCCAAGGCGACACTCTTATCCAAGGCGACTCTTCCAAAACGCATAGAGAAAGGAGAAAACTGTGTATGGCTGCAGAACAAGTCACGGAGAGATGAACAACCGAATGTGCAGTGGAATGAAGACAGTGTCAAAAAGAAGGTACTTGATGTTTCAGGCTCATTTGCCTGTTGGATTGGGAGATATGCCGTATCTGTATGTCCTTACCATGAAAACAACAGGAATTTCTTCAGTGCTCAGCACATATCAGTTAAGTAGCCTACATATAAAGTGGAAAGCCAATTAATAGGCATACTGAGGCAGTGTGTTAAGAGGCAAACCTAAAATGTCCCACTGGCTTGAAATCATCCCCCCTTTGCCCAAATCACCTCAAACATTGTGCTGATTGCATGCCTATATTCCTTTTGGATCCAATAAAAACGTCCGTTGTTATTGAGTTACCTGCCATCTGTCATTTGTTGAGACTTCTGAGAGCGGCACAACACAGAGGAAAACGTTATAATTGGTCCACAGGGAATTGTATTTCAAGCTAGCACCATATGAAAGCAGATTTAAAGCAGGTGTTGAGTTGAACACCTCAGTTTTACATGCTAATACTGTAGTAAAAACGTGTTCTATTCCACTGGTAGAAGAGTGTTGTGCCACAATGATGAGGTGACAAGGTGTCTTGTTCAAGAAATGCACTCTTTTCTACAAATGGAGTTGAACATTTCTGATTTAGAGTTTTTTTTAGTCTTGAAATGAAATTGCACCAATGTTTTATTATTATTATTGATATAAAATATATATATATATATACACCCTACAAAAGGGCT
The DNA here is from genome assembly GCF_045791955.1 of Oncorhynchus clarkii lewisi. Classification (NCBI taxonomy): domain Eukaryota; kingdom Metazoa; phylum Chordata; class Actinopteri; order Salmoniformes; family Salmonidae; genus Oncorhynchus; species Oncorhynchus clarkii. Next base: position 8,725,138 of record NC_092152.1, read on the forward strand.
CTATAGGAGACATCAGCTGTCCATGGTGGCTGCTCTCAGACGATCGCGCAGGTGAAGAAGCCGGATATATAAAGATATATAAAGATCCCAGAAAATGTTCCATATGGCACAAAATATTATTTCTCTCAACTTTTGTACACAAATTTGTTTACCTCTCTGTAAGTGATTATTTCTCCTTTGACAATATAATCCATCCACCTGACAGGTGTGGCTATTAAAGAAGCTGATTAAACAGCATGATAATTACACAGGTGCACCTTGTGATGGGGATAATAAAAGTTCCCTCTAAAATGTGCAGTTTTGTCACACAACACAATGCCACAGATTTCTCAAGGTTTGAGGGAGCGTGCAATTGGCATGTTGACTGCAGGAATGTCCACCATGACTGTTGCCAGAGAATTGAATGTTCATTTCTCTTCCATAAGCCGCCTCCAACGTCCGGCCTCAGAACCGCAGACCACATGTAACCACACCAGCCCAGGACCTCAACATCCGGCTTGCTTCTTCACCTGCGCGATCGTCTGAGAGCAGCCACCATGGACAGCTGATGTCTCCTATAGAGCCCTTTTGTAGGGTGGGCATGGATCCCAAGTGGGTGGGCCTATGCCCTCCCAAGCCCAGCCATGGTTGCGTCCCCGCCCAGTCATGTGAGTTCATAGATTAGGGCCTAATTAATTTGTTTTTATTGACTGATTACCTTCTATGAACTGTAACTCAGTAAAATCATTGATATTGTTCCATGTTGCATTTATTGTTTTGTTCAGTATACATGTCACAAACACAGGCCTTACATACTGTAGACAGTATGCAATATTATTTCCTGGTAAATGTGTTTCCCTGAAAAACAACATTATAAATCGACACAAAGAAAAACTAATCGCTTTGTGTCTCCCCACCTCTGATGCATGAAAGAATTTCCCCCAAAAAATGGAACAAATTATGCAGTTGATAATTGAACATTGTACGCATCCAAATTACATCTCACACCCTCACTACCCCTTGGGGAGAGAGCAAGACAGCAAACAGGTTTTTCTTGGAACGCTAAGTGGTTCTGAAGCTTTCAATTCGTATGAACACTTGCTTATTAAAGCAAATAGTGGTAAAAAAACCCCACCTTTGCTACAGTTGGTTTTACAGCATGTGTCTCAAGGTAGCAATATTCATCACGAAAGACGTTTGGGGCTAGGGGGGCTTTTATTGTGAGGTCATTACATGAACATAGAGAACATAATTGCAGCATTTTGCTCATGTTGTGAACACTCTGTTTTGGAGGTATTGACACGAGGGCATTAGCTGGAGTTTTCAGTCAGGCAGAAACCCCTTTAAACAGCACTAAAGCGCCCCTTAATCCTGTCATCGCAGGCCATAAACTGGATCATTTCTATGGATCTCAAAGAATATTGTGACACCGACTAATCCTGTCTTTTTCAGTTTGCAGTTAAGGAGCTTTCGGATTAGGGGAACAATTAGGCCCCTCTTTGATGGTACAAGTATTAAGCATGGGTCTCCTCACTCACCAGCCTTGCTGTCAAGTACGGGGGGAATTATGTTACGGCTCCTACTGCCATATTTGTAGCTAGTAGCTAGTCTTCCATACAGTAGCTACTGTGTATAACCTGTATGTACTCCTCCTGAGGGAAAGAAGAACAATCTAGCTGATTCTCTGAAACAAGACTGGGACACTACACTACACTAAATTCAAGTATTTATTTTACCTTTATTTAACTAGGCAAGTCAGTTAAGAACAAATTCTTATTTACAATAACGGCCTAGGAACAGTGGGTTAACTGCCTTGTTGTAACTCTGGTCCTCTTCTTCTGAAGAGGAGTAGCGAGGATCGGACCAAAGCGCAGCGTGGTACGTGTTCATGACGATATTTTTTTCAACTCAGAACACTGAAACAAAAATAACAACGAGAATGATACGAAACGAAACAGTCCTGTCTGGTGACATACACAAAGACAGAAAATAAACACCCACAAAACACAGGTGGGAAAAGCCTACCTAAGTAGGATTCTCAATCAGAGACAACTAACGACACCTGCCTCTGATTGAGAACCACACCAGGCCAAACGCAAAACACAACATAGTAAACGGAACATAGACCACCCACCCAACTCACGCCCTGACCATACTAAAAACAAAGACAAAAATCAAAGGAACTAAGATCAGAACGTGACACTTGTTCAGCGGGGGAACGACAGATTTTTACCTTGTCAGCTCAGGGATTCAATCCAGCAACCTTTGGGTTACAGACCCAACACTCTGACCACGAGGCTACCTGCCGCCCCAAGTATAAAGTTCCATTTCAGGTAAAAAAATGAACTCATATTTCTAAGGGTGATGTCATTGTGGTAAGAGTTGGAATGCATTTACATGCCATCTTTTTAGGGATGTTAGAGAGTAAATGGTCAAAGTCAATGAGCTAACAATAGCCCAACATGAAATAGATGTAGGATCTTAATGTGATCATCACCCTGTTGCAGTAGAACTTTTCTGCAATGCAGAGAATGTAACAGTTGCGCAAGCTAGCACCATCTCTGAGCATAGAGTTGCCTCATACTGTGTAGCTGGTTCGATATTTGAGGTTTAAAAATGGCTTCTGAACTTTGTAATTTCCACTTGTAAATTTTCCCTTATGAAAAAATGTATCAACCCCTACAAAAATGTCCATTAATTATAATCCACATAATAATAATTCACATTATTGCGCTGTATCAAAGTGGCTCAAATTAAAATCCTACATCTGTAACATGAAGAATGAGAATATACAGAAGGTGTATTGCTGTGAAAAACTTCTCTTGAAGCAAGGAGACTCTTGAGATTGGGGTAAACTGTCAGCAGAATATCCCTTTAATACTTGGGAGAAAGTTTCTGCACACAATTCTTAGTACTTTGGGGAAGTTTGTGACACAGACTTAGTATTCAGCATTACAAAGCAATACAAAATTAAAGAAAAATTAGAAATTTGAGGCTTTAGTGATAGCAGAACATAAAAGTCATTCATCCTCTGCTGTTTCGGTACACCTGTGTCTCTGCAGGACATGGGGGATAAAAACGATAAGCCAGCATATATTTTATTTTCTAGACCAAAGGCTTTGACTATCACACACATTCTCTTTCTCCCCTGCACACACTGCTCATTTCAGCTGCAGTGAGACTTCACAAGGCATTGTCGTAGCTTTCCGTGGCTTTCCCTTGGCTTTCCCCTGGCTTTCCCTTGGCTACAGGTGTGCCAAGCTTGTAGTGTCATACCCAAGAAGACGCAAGGCGGTATTTGCTGCCAAAGGTGCTTCAACAAAGTACTGAGTAAATGGTCTGAATACTTATGTAAATGTAATATTAAAGTTTTTTTTCTTCATACATTTGCAAAAATGTAGATCAACCTGTTTTTGCTTTGTCATTATGGGGTATTGTGATGTCATTATGGGGTATTGTGATGTCATTATGGGGTATTGTGATGTCATTATGGGGTATTGTGTGTAGATTGATGAGGGAAAAAAAAGTGTAAAAAGTTATGGTCTGAATACTTTCCGAATGCACTGTACGTCCTAGTTATCTCTCCTTCCTCCCAAAGTGTGCACTTGTTCATTTCCCTTCACTGATTTAAAATAAAATGACTGGTATTATGAGACATATGTCAGAAACTCCCACTAGCCCATGCCGCCACCAATCCAATGCTTTTAGATTTGTGGGAAGTAATGAATGAGTGCACACTTAAGGAGAAATTAGATATTATTGGGACAGCCTATAAATACTCATGGAGAAAGGATATATGATTGGGACAGCCTATGAATACTCATGGAGAAAGGAGATATTATTGGGACAGCCTATGAATACTCATGGAGAAAAGGAGGCCCTCATGCCTAGAACCTGCGATCTACATGAGATTCAAATGAGGGTATTGCAATCATATCTCCTGTGTTATCGTTGATCCAAATGTACTTTGGCATTTCTTCTCCCCTTCCTTAGATGCAATTAGAATATTCACTGGCGAACCCGCTGAGAGATGAAATGGTGCTTAATGAGTTTCTCAGCAACAGTCCTCGGTAATGCTCTTCCCATCTGGTCCCTCCTGTTTCGTCCCCCTTTTTTTCATTTAGAGGAGGTACTTTTTTTCTAATCTGCCTAGTAATGCCAATTTAATGAAATCTGCTATCAAAATACACACACACACACACACACAAATGCATGAACACACACACACACACACACACACACACACACGTTTGCATACAGTAGCACGCACACACCGCCTCTAATTACTAATTTTGTTTAGTCCTTTTACAGTGACACCCTGCCAAATTGGAAGTAGAGGAGCCTAAGAACTCCCAACGGTACCCCTGAATACAACTATCGGCTCCCCAGATGACCATAGTCAAAACTCACCAAAACACACTGTATTCAGCTGAGGTTGAATTTTAAACTGGTCTTTTTGTGTAGGTTTGTTAGGAGCATATGCAGTTAGTAACATAAGCAGTTTCGCTGTAACATCTGCTAAACTGTGTAGGTGACTAATAAAATTCGATTTGATTTAGCCTACCTTTAAAACCTATTTCTCTGACAGATTCTGCACTAAAATGTCTTCATAATGAACATCTAATGTGTCTATGTGGGTTATTTTAAAGAGACTAAAGTCTATACACATTGGCAAAGCTTCTCAGTGTGACACAAAAAAATGAATTATGAGGTAAAAAATGACTAAATGTGTCCAATTTCAGAAGTTAATGAGAAGAAACAGAGGGTCTCCTTTGTCGGGAGCTTGGTGTGTGCTCACAGAGGCATTGGAAATTAAAATTTATAAGGAATAATTGAGCATGACAGATCAAAAAATGCACTCTCGAGCCAATTAAACTTGGGTTGGTTGGTGCACATCCTCCAAGATGATCAGATGAGAAGCGTAATGGACAAATGTGGGAACGGAAAACATCTTTGGTCCAATCAGGACGGCTGGTGGGGAGCCATGAACAGTGACACACCGAGTGGGCATGTGGTGAGTGAATCTAAACCAGAGTGAAATCAAAATCAAAATCTAATCAAAATACAACTGTTTCTGCAGTTTAATTTCAACAAAATATTTTGATCCCACCTAGTAGGCTAAGGCATGTTTGATGATACTTTATTGTGCTTAAAGGTCCACATTGTGATTTTGAGCCAGTCTGGCTTGATAGCAGCTTTTGGGATGAGTCATGTCTCATAAAAGGGCTATGTTCTAGCGTGAGACTGATTACAGTATTGTCAGCATTATGTAGGGCTACACTTAACGGCAGATGATTCTGGAATCTATCACTGAATTTCTTCACACCAGAAATAATTGTCCATGTATACCAATCAAATTAATAACAAGTGTTGCAGTGATATTTCCTCCGTTAGAATCCCTCTCCCATGCAAGTGGAGGTGAATACTGAACCATGCAAGTGGAGGTGAATACTGAACCATGCAAGTGGAGGTGAATACTGAACCATGCAAGTGGAGGTGAATACTGAACCATGCAAGTGGAGGTGAATACTGAACCATGCAAGTGGCGGTGAATACTGAATCATGCAAGTGGAGGTGAATACTGAACCATGCAAGTGGAGGTGAATACTGAACCATGCAAGTGGAGGTGAATACTGAACCATGCAAGTGGAGGTGAACACTGAACCATGCAAGTGGAGGTGAATACTGAACCATGCAAGTGGAGGTGAATACTGAACCATGCAAGTGGAGGTGAACACTGAACCATGCAAGTGGAGAGAATACTGAACCATGCAAGTGGAGGTGAATACTGAACCATGCAAGTGGAGGTGAATACTGAACCATGCAAGTGGAGGTGAACACTGAACCATGCAAGTGGAGGTGAACACTGAACCATGCAAGTGGAAGTGAACACTGAACCATGCAAGTGGAGGTGAATACTGAGTAAATATGTCAATTTTGCCACTCATATCCCTGTGCCACCTTTTACAAAATGGCAAATATATTGGACATGTCATATTTTGTCTTCCACTCAACATCTTCTACCATATTCAGCATATACTTAGGGTCTCGCAGGAAGCCGTCGTTCCCCAGGAAACAAGTTGTCGTTCCCCAGGAAAAAAAGCCGTCAATCCCCAGGACCTATACCAGTAGCATGTGATAGGCTAGCTGGCTCGCCTGCCTGTGGTGTTATCCAAAGATAATGAAACACCTTCAATCTGGCAGAAGAGGAGCTGGTGAGGCGCTTCCTGCTGGTATTTTACAGCCACACCCCCCTCCTGTCCTCACATGAAGAGTAAGAAACAACCCTGAAAGAAAAGAAAACTGTGAGACTCTACTGTAGTGTGGGGGTGGACATTTCTCATTTTAAAATTGGACCTCTTTTCTGACACTTCATGGCTTTCTACGGGGAACGAAAATTGAGTTAGTGAGATATGATATTCTCACGAGGTGGCTCTTTTCTGTTTTCCAAAAAACTGTAATTTCTCATTTTCCAAATGGGCTCTCTTTTCTGACAGTTCGTGGCATTCTACTGGGAACAAAACTGATTTGGAGAACCCCCTCATTTCTGTTAAAAAAAAACTGTCAACCCCCCACCCCCTATTGTTTTTGAAAGACAATTACTTCCTCAGAAATTAAAAACTATGAGTTCACAGTATGGGTTTTTGTTCACTTCCAGTGAATGCAATCTTTTTCTTTTCACATACCGATGACACTTCAATGGAAATCTATGCTGATTTGAATAAGTAGCTTAATTAATGGTATTAATTAGTCCATTAATTATGTTTCTTTTCATGTGTGGCAAACGGAGGAGAACTGTCTGACTGTCTCTTGGCATATGCACCTCATCCATAAATGTAATGGCCGTGCCTGTAGAGAGCTGGCAGAACATATTTCTTCCTCTCTTACCCGACCGTGACAGAGATACTGTACTGCTTAACTTATCCTATCTTCCCAAGTCTTTACTCAGCAATATGGACAGTGCATTACCAGTCCATTAGTAACCTAAAGGATGTTATGACACGATTGGTGTCAGACGAGGCTTTGTTCGTGAGGCAAAGCCACACGAGCAGTTCACATTCTGTGAAATGGTTCCACCCAATCAAAAAGTTCACATAAAATGTGAATTTGGAAATGCACTCCAAACTCGCTTTTCAGGTATTTGTGAAAGAGAAGATGGGTTGAATGCATTTTTTTGTGTTCCAATTGAATTTGTGTAAAAAAATAAAGTGTTTTATTACATAACTGTTGTATATCAAACACATTTTGGTATAGGACATTCATGCTGAATTTTTTTTGCCACTGTGCTCCTTGATCATCCTACCCCATTAAGATCATCCTACCCCATTAAGATAACCCCCACCCTCTTTCAAAACACACCTACCAAAGTCTGGTGCAGGGTGAAGTTACCCCTAGACACTGATCTGGGGTCAGTTTTGCATATTCCCCACTAATGGTTCAGGTTAGGATTGGGGAAGCTGATCCTAGATTTGTACAAGGCAGGAAATAATGTATAACAAACAGAGATTTTTAAAGAAATGAACCAATTTAAGGGAGTAGAAGTGGGTGAACATGTAACATCATTCATGGAACAGACAACCGACAACCCAGTGGGATTGGCCTTTGTGATTTGGGCTTTGGTTTGGATTAAGCCCATCAGCATAAACAAAAAAAATGGGACAATATTTGCTATTCATTCTCTTTATTGTTGTTGTGAACTAAAGAGTCAGATAAGTCCTCCATACAACAGCACTGAGGAGTAACCAACCTCGTCCATCAGGATTACACAACGAGACAGTCTGGAGAACCAACAGCCGGGGGATTGGTTGAAGATGACAGCTGCAGAGAGTCGTAAATATCACAGGTTATTAAACCACTGTAAAGAGATGAGTTAAAATGGCGCATGGGGTTTTGGAGACCTGAGCAGTTAGAAAGAGCATTGCTGGGACTTTGACATTTAATTAGGATGAGTTTTACATGAGTACCGTTGCAAACACCGCCACTGACACACTTCATGATGAACTAATTAATTAGGACTGGGCATTAAGTAGTTATAATCAAGGGAATCACTTTGTTATTGGCTGTTTTTCACATATGATCAAGTTGGAGGAGGTTGTCTTGGAGGATCAATTTCTGTAGGTCTTCACTTGATTAAATATTTCTAGTAATATGACAGGGAACAATTATTATATTGATTGATTGTATTGATTAAGTATTGATTATACTTGAACTATATATTCATCATTCAGGTATGAAGTAAAATGAGGAGATATTAAATACACTGAACAAACATATAGATACAACATAAAGTGTTGGTCCGATGTTTGTTGAGCTGAAATAAAATATACCAGAAATATTCCATATTGCACAAAAACGTATTTCTCTTAGATGTTGTGCACAAATTTGTTTACATCCCTGTTAGTGAGCATTTCTTCCAAGATAATCCATCCACCTGACAGGTGTGGCATATCAACAAGCTAATTAAACAGCATGATCATTACACAGGTGCAACTTGTGCTTCGGACACTAAAAGATGTGCAGTTTTGTCACACAACACAATGCTAAAGATGTCTCAAGTTTTAAAGAAGCGTGCAATTGGCATGCTGACTGCAGGAATATCCACCAGAGCTGTTGTGAGAGAATGAAATAATAATTTCTCTACCATAAGCCGCCTCCAACGTCATTTTAGAGAATTTGTCAGTAAATTCACACAGTAAAGCCTCACAACCGCAGACCATGTGTGGCGTTATGTGGGTGAGAGCTTTGCTGATGTTGTGAACAGAGTGCCAATGTTGTGAACAGTGTTGTGTACACAATTCCTGGAAGCTGAAAATGTCCCAGTTCCTCCATGGCCTGCATACTCACCAGACATGTCACCCATTGAGATCCCACCAATATCCAGCAATTTCGCACAGCCATTGAAGAGGACTTGGACAACATTCCACAGGCCACAATCAACAGTCTGTGTCGCACTGCATTAGGCAAATGGTGGTCACACTAGATACTGACTGGTTTTCTGATCCACACCCCTACCTTTTTTTTAAAGGAATCTGTGACTAACAGATGCATATCTGTATTCCCAGTCATGTGAAATCCATAGATTAGGTCTTAAGGAATTCATTTATATTGACCGATTTACATATATGAACTAGTTCAGGTTTAGTCTTCATCACCTTTCCAAAGCCCAACGGGTAGTAATAATATCAGCCACCATTCAATTCTTTCCCATATTCACCAACCCCCCCCCCCCCCCCCATCCAATTGCTGGTCTTAAAAGACTCCTACTGCCAGCCTCCAACCTTACCTTAGCCCTCAGGGGCCCTGCCTCTGGCCTGGCATGACTACCCCCCCCCCCCCCCCCCTTCTCCCCCCGCCACCACCACCACAGTGGAAGTGTTTATCCAATCCTGCTGGTGGTTCCCGGGGCCGTTTACGCAGCTGTGGCCCTGACATCTGGAGCCCAGGCCACTAAGTGTGATGGATGGAGGCAGCAGTGTGTGCAAACAACACTCCTCACAATCTGTCACACGCACTTCAGCGTGTCATTTGTCTCGCGTTTACCCAGCCTAGACGACTAGGCCTCGTCACCATGGTCAAGGGACGTGGCATATCTATGCTAAGCAATGCTCTCTCTCTTTCTATCCCTCCATCTCGCTCTGTTTTGATGTGTCTCACTCTATCTCCTTTGAGGAGGAATCAAAATACATGCCCCCACCCTGCACCTCATATTCCAAAAATTGCAGAACAAACATGGAGATAACCTCCTCCCCAAGGTGCTTCACAGCAGCAGGAATGGTACCAGGACCATCAAAGCAGTGATATATACAGCTAGACACAGAAACCATATATTAAATGCAGATATCTGACTATATTTATTTACCTTCCCAGGAAGCAGCAAGTGTGTGTGTTTAAGTGTGTGTGTTTTGTTGGGGGGGGGGGGGGGGGACCAGAAAGTAAAGGTTCAGGGTTAGGAGTTATGGAAAATAGGATTTTGAATGGGAATCAATTGTTTGGTCCCCAAAAGGATAGTAAAATGTGTGTGTGTGTGTGTGTGTGTGTGTGTGTGCTTGCGTGTGTGTATGTATGTGCATTTTGGACTTTTTTCATCCTAAAAAAATAAATGATTCACCTCATTTGCAACAAATAGTAATCAGTTAACCAATGAACTGTTTTAAAAGCTAATAAAATCCTACTTTCTCTGATCTGACTGATCATTCATTTTATTCCCATTAGGAAGTCCCTGCATGAGACGACAGGCCTACAGCTAGTAAAATAGGCCTTTATATGTGACCATATGGGCAAGGTAAGGTTGCTGAAGTAGTTTGCAAGCTACCATGGCAACAAATCCTTGATTCTGATCAGCAGAGTTGGGCTCGTTATCATTCCTGTCATGACAGGTGTGAGCGGGCAAATCTAAACTGAGGGCTGATTGGCTGAACTGCCAAGAGACTGTGGCTCCCTAATTACTCCGCTCCACTACCAGCTAAAAAATTAAATAAAATGGAAATAATATCGGAATACTTCCAATTACAATGATTAGAAAACAACTCTCTGTGCACCCAGCTGTATCTGAGCTCCAAGCTCTTCTTGGCAATGCCTAGCTGTGGGACCACAGGGAGGGAGGGAGGCAGATGGTCCATCTCCCACCCTGTGGCAGGGGCTCCACTCTGATAGGGTCGCCTGTTTCCCAGTGCCAGAGCCAGCCAGGAGAGAAGCAGGAATAGAGGGCCATGTAAATTGATGTCTGACATGATGTTAAATCTGTCCCCAGCCTCAGTAGGGTCAGCCGAGGTAGAGAGGAAGGGGATGGGGGTGGTGTTCAGTTGTCCTTCCGAAGCCCCACATGCTTGGCCTGATGCAGGAGCATGTCTCAAATGATATTTCTGGACTAGAGAGCACTCTGTGTGCTAATTGGATATGCATTGGCTGCTTGTTTGATTCAGTGGTAGCAGGGTTTAGTTAACTCCACTGTAATTACCCCTCCACTGGTAGTACCACTTAACACTGCCTGAGATTGGAAAGGCAGTAGTGAGATAAAACCGAGGGTCCTGTTGCCGTAATCCCTCCCCTTGTTACAAATACATGTCACATTCTTTACACAAAGCTAGTTTCTGAGATTCATTATCTGCACTCATCTACACACAAGTATAATCAGAGAATTTATATTGTTCTGTCAAGGTGAAAACATTAGCTACATTTCACATTTGAGGGGCAGGTAAAAATGTCCCCCATCCTTATCATCACCATCCCTCTTTTTGTCTTTTGCGAAGATCTCTCGTATAAATCTCCCTTTTTAAAGGCCTACAACGATGGATGGGGAGGTACACTTAAAGAGGAAGGGGATAGACTGATCTGGCTCGTTGTATTTCCAAAACATGCAAGGACATAAAAAAGAGTGGATTGGCCTTGAAAAGGGTCAGGAACAATCCTATGTCACATTTCCCCTTCTCACATGGGACACCATTTATGTCCCTGCACCAATTCCCACAGTTTTAGATTCCTAATGATTCTTCCAACTCTGAAGACTCTAGCCTCTTCCATGGCAGTCGGAAGAACTTAAGTGTTTTTATCTCTGAACACTCAGAAGCGGGTTTCGCCACCGACTGTTGGATAAGGGGAACCATCGGGTGTTAACAACACTCAGTGGGGACTAGAGATCCTGAATGCCGATGTCTACAGTGTGAGATATGCCATTCCGTTTCCTGACACTCACGCCTCACCATTGTTACAGCCCCGTCCCCCCACACTCTCCCCCCAGACTACTGGGTTCTCATTCTGTCACCAAATCAAGGAAAAGCCAAGTGTTTACTGACAAAAGTCACATGATAAAATACAATATGTCTAATAAATAAATATTAAAAAGAAGTGTACAATAAATCATAAATACCCCTTATTATCACCCCAAAAAGTTATTCATTAAAAATAAGTAGCAGCAGCAATGGTGCCTGTATGTGTAAGGGGTGTGTGGTGGATGTGGACGGTTGCTCTGGTTTTTGTTCTGACGGCGCTTTTTCTCCCCATAAGAGCTTCTTCTCTGGTCTGCTGATGCAATCAGGTCCTCAAACTCAGTTGAGTGCCAGCGTGGGGAGGTCCGTACCATTTATAAACTAACCTGTCTCTGGCATGCCATTTATAAACTAACCTGTCTCTGGCATACCATTTATAAACTAACCTGTCTCTGGTATACCATTTATAAACTAACCTGTCTCTGGCATACCATTTATAAACTAACCTGTCTCTGGCATACCATTTATAAACCAACCTGTCTCTGGCATGCCATTTATAAACTAACCTGTCTCTGGCATGCCATTTATAAACTAACCTGTCTCTGGCATGCCATTTATAAACTAACCTGTCTCTGGCAGACCATTTATAAACTAACCTGTCTCTGGCATGCCATTTATAAACTAACCTGTCTCTGGCAGACCATTTATAAACTAACCTGTCTCTGGCATACCATTTATAAACTAACCTGTCTCTGGCAGACCATTTATAAACTAACCTGTCTCTGGCATGCCATTTATAAACTAACCTGTCTCTGGCATACCATTTATAAACTAACCTGTCTCTGGCATGCCATTCATAAACTAACCTGTCTCTGGCATGCCATTCATAATCTAACCTGTCTCTGGCATGCCATTCATAAACTAACCTGTCTCTGTCATACCATTTATAAACTAACCTGTCTCTGGCATACCATTTATAAACTAACCTGTCTCTGGCATACCATTTATAAACTAACCTGTCTCTGGCATACCATTTATAAACTAACCTGTCTCTGGCATGCCATTAATAAACTAACCTGTCTCTGGCATACCATTTATAAACTAACCTGTCTCTGGCATGCCATTTATAAACTAACCTGTCTCTGGCATGCCATTTATAAACTAACCTGTCTCTGGCATACCATTTATAAACTAACCTGTTTCTGGCATACCATTTATAAACTAACCTGTCTCTGGCATGCCATTTATAAACTAACCTGTCTCTGGCATGCCATTTATAAACTAACCTGTCTCTGGCATGCCATTTATAAACTAACCTGTCTCTGGCATGCCATTTATAAACTAACCTGTCTCTGGCATACCATTTATAAACTAACCTGTCTCTGGCATGCCATTTATAAACTAACCTGTCTCTGGCATGCCATTTATAAACTAACCTGTCTCTGGCATGCCATTTATATTCTAACCTGTCTCTGGCATACCATTTATAAACTAACCTGTCTCTGGCCATTTTAGTTTTTGGAGCTCCCTCTGTTGCTCTGTTTGGGGTTTCTAATGCTTTTCTCTTTCAGTCCAATATATTTTACATCTGAGAAGATAAATTCAGCAGTGTATTAGCAACAAAAGTCAACTGGTGGTTTTAAAAGAATCCCACAACAACCATTTCCATTTCTCACTACTGACAGGCTACTCCTTGTTATGGGTTAGCATGCGAGGGACAATCACTTCAACAATTCATATTTATTTTGAGAACTGTGACACACATTACCTTTTTTGATAATAATATGTTAAAAATGTCTTGACAGAAGTAACATGAATCAAAAATCAATTTTAGCATGTGGAACTGGTCTGACCAAGTCTTAATGAATAACTCACCTATTGTCTCTCTTTTTCCAATCTCCATTACTTGGTATTCAGCTGATCAACTGCCTGTTATGAAACCAGAAAACCATCATTAGCACAATAATGTGATTGTAATATTAGTATTGCTAATATTTGCTTAACAAAGAAGAAAGAACCATTATTGTAGCTAGTCTAGCTATCTAATGTTAACATTAGCCCTATAATCTTTGTTAGCAAACATTTACTAGTTAGCCTGCAAGCTAGCTAGCATTAGCTAGACAAAATGGTTAGCTAACCTGCACATTCTTTAAAAAAAATCCCAGTTTATTACAGTTTAATAATGTTAGTAGCTAGCTAGTTACTAACCTTGAATGTAAAGTATTTATGTGATCTGTTGGATGTTACACAGCAATATATCTAGGTAGCTAGCTAGCTGAGTGCTACAGCAGGCTAGCTAGTAGCTACACCAGCCGGGCTAACTCTGGTAGCTATGGGAGCAGTGCCTGTGTTCTATAGATAGACACTAATAATCAGACTACCTCATACCTAGATGCGGAGTGTGGCGGTACCATTTCTGTAATCATTTCCATGTTTTGATTTGTTGTGACGTGCTCCTCATAACAAAACAACCCAGAGTTTTCGTAGAGACAGAATTTGCCCCGGCTTTACATTTCCTTTCTCAGGCATATGGACATCTCCTTAGCATATTGCTACCACCACTGGTTGGAGTGCACACTACACTCTTAACCCAAAACAAAAGATCCTGACTAAAATTCATCAGATGATGATGACCTAACATAAAACACCGGAGCCATATACTAAGAAAAATCTCTATCCATATTTGACTGAACCAGATAGTAATTGATCCAATTTGTATTATATTAAGTCAACAAAAAAATATGTTATTTAAATCGCAATGCAAATGTGAATTACTTGACTATATTTTCCCATGTTCAATGAGAACAATAGACAAGTTGTTAGGGGGTTGTTAGCGAACAAGCCATTTTATGCAGTGTGTAAGGGAGTATCCTAGGTGGATGGTGCCCCCTATGAGGATAATCCAGGTCACAACTAAAAACTATTTTTTTTTACAAAAGTTTCTGTTTAAAAATAGATTTTCCAATCCCTTGCAGAGGGGAGGGGAATTTCCAGCGAGTTCTATCTGGAAAGGCAGGGAAGTCTAGCAACCCACACCTTCTCTTTCATCACTTGGGTGGTGGGCACATCGTGTTTGAACATGTGAAATGTTTCAACTGCCTCATTAATACATTCATATTTTATTTACCTGATGAGTCCACCAAGCGCTTTGAATTTGTAGAGGATACATCAGGGTCCTTTTGATCTCCCCAGTGACAGTCGAGAGGAAGCCCTGTATCAAAGGCACCGGCATCAGCTATATCACCATTTAGTCCTGAAGGTTGTCACTTACTGTCACCAGATGAAGCAGATTATACAGGCCTTTGCTCTGGCAGAGATACATAATTAATGGGGAGAGTTTGGTGGAGGTCCAAACACCTCCAATGACTGAGTCGACGGGTAACTCAGAGAGAGAGAGAGAGAGAGCAGAGACTAACGGGTCCAGTCACCTTGCTTATTGCTTTGAGAGATGAAGTGGATTTTCATCATTCCCAACCTGATCAAAGTCTATCACGGCCATTCTAAACAAGTGGACTGCGGTCGGGATCTACTGCGGTCGGGATCTGGACCCAAAGCGCGGTCAATATGGACCGTGGGTCCCGACACACAAAAAAAAGAATCTCACTTTCCTCAGTCTCAGTCACTCAGGCATCAATGAGTTACTCAGGCACAATATGGGCATCTAATAACTGAACATTGATATGACCACAGTAGGGACAGTAGGTGGGTTGATATGCAACCAGAGTTCACTGATGAAGGGTAGAAGTGCTCCTACATTGTCTCTCCTGTCAAAGTTAATGAAACGTGTGGATGCCACAGCAATCACCGAACACCATCATTTCACTAGTACCGCCAAGGAACATGTTCTGCCACCAGAGTGATAATTGGAATGGCCCAGTGTGTTTGTGTGTGTGTGTGTGTGTGCGCGCACACACACGTGTCAATCTGACAGAAAGGGCTCATTTTAGGGTTTAATCCTCCTGCTCATGATTTAGAAGACATTAACGCTGTAATCATTCACCACCACAGATACACGAGTGGAGAATCTGTTCAACTTTGAAAACAACGGCATGTTAAAATAGGATTTTTGTTCCATGGTAGAGTGTAGCTCGGAAACTCACGATAGAGTCATTGCTTCTCTTACTGCTGTGTTTGACACTGGTCCAACATTTCTGTTCAACTCACAAAACAAAGGTGAAACATCAGTGAGAAACAGAAGGACAGGGGTACGTACACAAGCGAACGATAGAGCCAAGTTCCACCAAACATTTAGCTCCTAGTCCATTTCATCTTGCCAAGGCTCTGAGTAGGTGTTGTAAAAACCCACTATACCCTCTTGGCAATTTTTCATCCAAAACCAATTTAGCTCGTGTTTCTTTCTCCACTTCTTACAAACATGAAAGAGTACCTGTGTGTGTGATGTGCCAGGGGAGAGGCCAGGGTGTTAATTAAGTCCCTATCTGAAACTTTTGTTAATTTGAATAGTTTTACAAGGCTGCTGCGGTCGGGTGCTAATACAGCACAGTGACAGTGGCAGGTGTAATTTCACGGATTAGGCCTGGTAGTGGCAGCTCCTCTCAGGCCCCGCCGGCTCTCCCACCGACGCTTTGAAGATAACTTTTTCCCATTATCCTAACAATGGCGCTTGGAATGCAACTTAATTCACGCAGCGAACATGAGGACATCGGCACTCTCACTGGAGGGGAGATTTGAAGAGGGGAAGAAGAAGGGGTAGAAAAAAGGAAAAGTTTTCCTTCTCATAAAGAAACATTCATAAAGTATAGAAACATTCATAAAGTATAGAAACATTCATAAAGTATAGAAACATTCATAAAGTATAGAAACATTCATAAAGTATAAAAACATGCATAAAGTATAGAAACATTCATAAAGTATAGAAACATTCATAAAGTATAGAAACATGCATAAAGTATAGAAACATTCATAAAGTATAGAAACATTCATAAAGTATAGAAACATTCATAAAGTATAGAAACATTCATAAAGTATAGAAACATTCATAAAGTATAGAAACCGGTATACCGTTTTTCCCCGGTGTTAAAGCGCTGACACACACCTCTGTGTGCGGATGTGTTTTATCTGCCTGCCTGCCACCCACACGGCCACCGCTCGCTCTCCTCCTCTCGCCTGCCTTCGCTGCGCCGCTGACAAGCCCTTCAGACTCCTGGAAATGGGTTGGCTTTGAAGTAGAGTTGGAGCCCGTGGAACTGTCTAGTGTGTGATTAGCGCGGAAGTAGAGAGCGGTAAAGGGAGAGAGCGAGTGTCTCCCCTTGGAGTTGCTTGGACTGGCCAGGCAGAGCAAGCTGAGAATGCTGAGAGGAACGTCACAGTCTTGTCCAGACAGGCAGAACACAAGACGTGGACAGGGGTCCTACGGCTGCCTCAGCTTGGAGTGTGATGCGTACAAATGGGTTGAGCCACACAGAATCAATAGGAAGGGTTGAGTACCCTTCAAGACAACCTTTTCCCTTGGTGAAGGAGCACGGCAAACAGCAACAGAATTTCATCAGACATCACTCATAATATAGTACTTGATTCCACATCTCCCTCAAGTACTGTATCATGGATCCCTCCTTCAAGTTACAGTAGATTGTATAATTTACATCCCAAAAACGTGAGATTTTGTGGCATTACAGAATATAGTTCATTTGTCTGTAATGGAAGTTATTTTCCTTGTCATTTTTTGTGCATTTTTGTATGAAACATAAATAATTAGTAGGATTGAGGATTGATCGTTAATAATATATATATGTTTAAGTTGAGCAGACCCTTTCTCTCCCATCCTGCCGCTGAAACCCCCATCCACTCAATCATCACCTCCAGTCTGGAGTACTGCAACTCGCTACTCTCCGGTATCAATGCAAACTCCCTCCAAAAGTTCCAAATGGTTCACAACTCCGAAGCCATTCTTCTCACCCACACTGAGTCCTGGCAGCATCTGTCCCCTGTCCTCCCTCCCTGTCTCCCAACGTATTAACTACAAGATCTTCCTTCTGACGTACAAAACCCTTTTCCACCTTGCCACACACTTTACTTCTTCGACCTTCTTCTTCCCTAACCAACACACACACTCTTTCCGTTCCACTACAGAAGGCTGCCTTGCCGTTCACATTCCAAGCTCCAGAGCTTCGGTGACCGAGGCCTTCTACAGGGTTGCTCCGAGGCTCTGAAACTCCCTCCCTCTGGCCATCCGTGACTGAGTCCATCACCATTTTTCAGTCCCTCCTAAAGCCCCACCTCTTCACCATGGTATACCCCTAAGCCCCCCTCCCCCCCCCCCCCACACACACCCTCTCTTGCTCTCTATTTTTGTTCGCTCGCTCGCTCTCTCTCACACACACACGCACGCACACACACACACACACACACACACACACACACACACACACACACACACACACACACACACACACACACACACACACACACACACACACACCACCTCGCTCACTCAAACACGGACACATTACACTATTTTCCTTTGATTAAGCCCCTCCCCCCTATTTAAGCCATTCCCCATCATTTAAGACTTTACACCTTATATTTGTTTCACATTTTTGTTTCTTCCTGCTGTTAGTCTGGCCTTGTCTTGTTTTGATCTCTGTTTTTTTGTTTCGTTTTTACAACAGTAAAGCGTCTTTGGGTCATTGAAAAACGCTATATAAGTCCCACCAGTTATTATTCTTCTTTTTGATTGCTTGTCCAACCCACCAATGGCATGTCTACCATGTCTTTCAGGAAGTAACTTCACCTGCCTTGCTTGGCTAACCATGTTAGTTGCCCAATTTCCTGTCATTCCCTAAACTAGCAGACTTCCCGGTCCTATGGGACTAAAGGGATGTTTTAATCTACTTCCTTATCATTTCATTTAGTAAAATGAACTTGTGGATATATTTACATGTATGCATCTGCCTCCAGTATGAAGGAAGTTAGAGGTAGTTTAGCGAGCCAATGATAACTTGTCTTAGCGCAACTTGTCTTAGCGCAAAGTCTATGATATCTACTAGCTTGCTAGCAGTTACCATAGACTTCCAGTCATTGTGCTAAGGCTAGTTAGTAATTGTGCTGACGCTATTTAGCAACTTCCTTCAAACTGTATCCCAGATACATAACAATGGTATCCATTAGTTCATGTGACTCTGGGGAAGTAGATAAAGAGCTTCGTTGCCAAAATCCCGAAGTATCCCTTTAATGAGAGATGCTGTGTTTGACTCCCACTTAGAAAAAAACACATGAAATTTTTACAAATATCTCCAGTTGCATTTTCCATCTAGCACAGGCTAAGCAAACAGGCTTAACTTATTCAGGTGTGCCAGATCAAAGGCAGAACAGGGCAGGTTTATTAAATAAGAATGACTGTTTGTCCGGAAAAGAGCGCCGAGCAGAGGGGAGGAGAGAGAGACAAGGAGGTTCCAATTAGGGCCCATGCTGTCACATCGTCATTGGGATTGAGCGAGAGGAGAGAGAGATAGAGATAGGAGACATGGAGAGAGGGGTCTGTAAGAGGAAGTTGAGTACAAGGGAGAACTGTGGCTGAGAGCTGCAGAATCCTTTTCTGCAGGGTTCCCCAACTGAGGGCCCGAGGGCCGAATTTGGCCCGCAGGTGGTTTTATTTGGTCCCCAAAGTGTTCTGAGCAAAGAGACAGCAGGGGTTCAAACTGTTGAACCCAGTTCCTATATTTGAATATAAAAATGGAAAAACCATGCTACATTCTATCTCTGGGACCCTCAGGATGACACATCATATAAAGATTACTGAATGTAAGTACATTATTTACCTTCAGCGGTGAATCTATCAAACCAGTTGCCATGGTAACAGTTTTGTTGTTATGTACACTCCTCAAACAATGGCATGTATTTTTTCACTGTAATAGCTACTGTACATTGGACAGTGCAGTTAGATTAACAATAATTGAACCCTTCTGTTGTGTTCCGGTCGAATTGGACCGATTGACAAGTTCTCTCTCTCACTGAAAAATGTTGACATCAGGACTCCGATTACTCACCACGGACTGACAGAATACGTTTTATCCCATTAACCCTCCTGCTGTGTTCCGGTTCTCTCTCTCTCTCTGAAAATGTCGTTCATTTAATCTGATTGTCATAAGGTTCCATGACTTCGTCCACACAGGGCATCTGAAGAAACAAAATACAGTTGGATGATTTTCATTACATTTTGGGTGTTTTATGAACGTTCATTAGAAATGAATGGGTGAGACTACAATTAGTGTATACAATTGAGTTCAGGAACATGCCCATTCATCAGATGGACACACTTACTCTCCCAGACCCCCACATGCATGCGTGTTTGAGCACACGCACACACGCACGCACGCACGCACGCACACACACCACACACACACACACACCTCACTCCCCTTCTCGGCTTCCATGTTAACCCCCACAGGAACCACACCTGTTGGCATTCTCACAAACAATCACAACATTGTTTCAATAATATATAGAACTTTTCTCGCAGCTCTGGTATATAACGCTTTTTTGAGGCCTTGCTCACAATTCATTCTGTGGCAGCACAATGACCAAACAATATACTGTATGTGAGGCTCTTGATCATATCTTTGATCATGACATTGCTGAGGAGGAGAGAGGCCAGGAAACTGACAGTGAAGATGCATTAGAGGATAATTAGTCTGTGATAAATAGCACAATATGTTTCATCTGAGTATTTGTTATTGTCAAAATAATCCATCCATACATAATCCATACAAAACTCAAAAACGAGTTGTATGAGCTCAGGTCATTGAGGCCTTCAGGCCATACAAAGAATATGGAAGTTCAAAACTTGTAATGTTCACAAGAACTTAAGTTGCTAAAAAGATCTAACACAATATTAGGTGATAATATATGTATTATTAAGGATTTATAATCATCTATAAATGGGGATGGTCATTTTGGACCGGGAAGACAGAATTAATTAACATGAAACGAACACAACGGGATGGTTAAAGTAATGATGGACTGTCGTTTCTCTTTGCCTACTTGAGCTGTTCTTGCCATAATATGGACTTGGTCTTTTACCAAATAGGCTATCTTCAGTATACCAACCCTACCTTGTCACGACACAACTGATTGGCTGAAATGTATCAAGAAGGAAAGAAATTCCACAAATTAACTTTTAACAAGGCACACCTGTTAATTGAAATGTATTCCAGGTGACTACCTCATGAAGCTGGTTGAGAGAATGCCATGGGTGTGCAAAGCTGTCATCAAGGCAAAGGGTGGCTACTTTGATTTGTTTAACACTTTTTTGTTTACTACATGATTCCATATGTGTTATTTCATAGTTTTGATGTCTTCACTATTATTCTTCAATGTAGGTGTGTCCAAACTTTTAACTGGTACTGTACATGCTCCTGTGTCTGCAGAGCCCTCACCAGCCCAAGCAGTACAGCTCTGGGGTCCGTACCCCCTGCATCTCATGTTTCCTGGTCTTCCACATTGCAATTTTTATCTGCCTCAACAGGTTTACTCGTCAGTCCCTGTTTGATCAAGGTGAGACACGTATCTCTACCAGTAAACCCGTGAATAATCCTCCACTTTATATCAGCAAGACACTTCTCTATGGGAGACTTATACAGGGAGGGCCAACATCCTCTCAGAAAATAACCTGGTCCCAAACCCCCTGGCAACCCCGTTGCCCTGAGCCCATGCAGATGGTATTTCTTCACAATCTTCACAGCCACTGCATACATACCACCTGGACTTCCGGCGCCGACAGAGATGTCAGCCTCGCTTTGCTTTCCTAGGAAACTATGCAGTATTTTGTTTTTTTACCTGTTATTTCTTACATTGGTACCCCAGGTAATCTTAGGTTTTATTACATACAGTCGGGAGGCACTACTGGATATAAGAGCAACTCACCATCATTACGACCAGGAATACGACTTTCCCGAAGCGGATCCCACCACCCAGGACAATGGATCGGATCCCAGCCGGCTTCTGATCAACGTCAACTCCCGACGCGGATCCTGTGTTTTGCCCACCACCCAGGACAATGGATCGGATCCCAGCCGGCTTCTGGTCAACGTCAACTCCCGAAGCGGATCCTGTGGTTTCCCACCACCCGGGACAATAGATCGGATCCCAGCCGGCTTCTGGTCAACGTCAACTCCCGAAGCGGATCCTGTGGTTGCCCACCACCCAGGACAATGGATCGGATCCCAGCCGGCTTCTGGTCAACGTCAACTCCCGAAGCGGATCCTGTGGTTGCCCACCACCCAGGACAATAGATCGGATCCCAGCCGGCTTCTGGTCAACGTCAACTCCCGAAGCGGATCCTGTGGTTGCCCACCACCCAGGACAATGGATCGGATCCCAGCCGGCTTCTGGTCAACGTCAACTCCCGAAGCGGATCCTGTGGTTGCCCACCACCCAGGACAATAGATCGGATCCCAGCCGGCTTCTGGTCAACGTCAACTCCCGAAGCGGATCCTGTGGTTGCCCACCACCCAGGACAATGGATCGGATCCCAGCCGGCTTCTGGTCAACGTCAACTCCCGAAGCGGATCCTGTGGTTGCCCACCACCCAGGACAATGGATTGGATCCCAGCCGGCGAACCAAAACAATGTCGCCGTAAAAGGGGCAGCTACATTGAAGAATCTCAAATATAAAATATATTTTGATTTGTTTAACACTTCTTTCAATTTTATGGTTACTACATGATTCCATGTGTTATTTTATAGTTGTGACGTCTTCAATAATATTCTGCAATGTAGAGAATATCAACAATACATTTTAAAAAACAAAGATGAGTACGTGTGTCCAACCTTCTCTGGTACTGTATATACAGTGAATTCTGAAAATATTCAGACCCATTGACTTTTTCAACATTTTGTTACATTACAGCCTTCTTCTAAAATGGATTACATAGGTTTTTCCCCTCATCAATCTACACACAATATCCCATAATGACTTCACAATACCCCAATAATGACATCACAATACCCCATAATGATGAATCAAAATCACGTTTTTAGAATTTTTTGGGAAATGTACTAAGAATAAAAAACTGAAATCTCACATTTACATAAGTTCAGACCCTTTACTCAGTACTTTGCTGTAGCACCTTTGGCAGCGATTTCAGCCTTGAGTCTTCTTGGGTATGACGCTACAAGCTTGGCACACCTGTATTTGGGGAGTTCATCCAATTCAGATCCTCTCAAGCTCTGTCAGGATGGATGGAGAGCATAGCTGCACAGCTATTTTCAGGTGTCTTCGGAGATGCTCCATCGGGTTCTAGTCCGGGCTCTGGCTGGGCCTCACAAGGACATTCAGAGACTTGTCCCGAAGCCACTCCTGGATTATTATTGGGATGTGTGCTTAGGTTCGTTGTCCTGTGGAAGGTGGACCTTCGCCCCAGTCTGAGGTCTTCAGCTCTCTGGAGCAGGTTATCAAAATTCCCTCTGTACTTTGCTCTGTTCTTCTTTCCTTTGATCCTGACTACTTTCCCAATCCCTGCTGATGAAAAACATCCCCACAGCATGATGTTGCCACCACCATGCTTCAGGGCTGGTGCCAGGTTTCCTCCAGACGTGACTCTTTGCATTCAGGCCAAAGAGTTCAATCTTGTTTTCATCAGACCAGAGAATCTTGTTTCTCATTAACTGAGAGTCCTTAGGTGCTTTTTGGAAAACACCAAGGGGGCTATCATGTCCCTTTTACTGAAGAGTGGCTTCCGTCTGGCCACTCTACCATAAAATCCTGATTGGTGGAGTGCTGCAGAGATGGTTGTCCATCTAGAACAGGGGTGTCAAAGTCAAATGGACGGAGGGCCAAATAAAAAAATCAGCTACAAGACGAGGGCCGGACTGTTCGAATGTTCATTGAAAAATTTTTAAATGACGCATATAGTCTAGTGAACCTAATTGAACCTACTGAAAACCTAACAAATATATTACAATATGATCAGATAAATAAAGCAATATTTTCTTATGGCTCTGTCAGTAATCTTTAATTTTCAACAGACACAAAAGACAAATTTCCTTTATATAAATATCCCCATAACATGAACATTAAATGAAAGAAACCGGTATTCAAGGCACCATCAGTAGACTATATTTTCTATTTTAGCAAAAGTGGGCTAAATTTACTTCAAAGAAAAAACAATAATAGCAATTTTCTATCATCCACTCAACTGAAATATTTTTAAAATATAATTGGATTGAAATACAAAAAAATAAAGTGCAAAAATCTATTAATCAAAAACAACACTTTGTTTAAGGAGAAGTAACATGCAGTGAAAACAAATATTAAATTTTAACTTTTAAACTTGAACTGAGTAAAAACTCTAAATATGTGATTGCACAGTAATGTTCACTTGTTTGAGGTTGAGGGTGATACTTGGTGGTGTCCCATCTTTTCCACAAGTTCATCAATGTTCGGGGTAAGGCTCTGAGCTGAAGAAATCCTCAGAATTGAGTGGAGGTGTTCAGCAGTAAGTCGACTTCTGTGTGATGTTTTGTTCAGGTTCATCAAAGAAAACAGTTGTTCACACAGGTATGTGCTGCCAAACATAGACAACGTTTGAGCAGCCTGGATGCGCAGCTGGGGCATTGTGCCGGGGAGGAAACGGGCGAACTCCGCAGCACCCACTGCCGCATATTTTGCCCTCAGTGCATCATTGCATTGGAGGTCAATCAACTCCATTTGGAGGTTTGGTGGTGAGCTTTCCACGTCAACAGCAAATGGGTTACCGAGCAGTTCCAACCTGCTTTTTTGTGCTTCAAAGTCAGCAAATCGGCGTCGAAAGTCAGCGGCAAGCATACCTATTTTATCAGCCAACTGTGTGCTCGGGAACGCACTGGTAGAGAGCTTCTCTTTCATGGTCTGGCAGCTGGGAAAGTGGCTCAAATTTTCTTTCCGCATCTGCGTCTCCCACAGAGTCAGTTTGGTTTTAAATGCCTTCACTGTACTGTACATATCAGAGATGACACGATCCCGACCCTGCAGCTGCAAGTTTATTGCATTCAGATGACTCGTAATGTCACACAGAAAAGCCATTTCACACAGAAACATTTCGTCTCGGAGTTGTGTTGTGTCTTTCCCTTTGCTGTCCAAGAACAGACAAATCTCCTCACGAAGCTCGAAACATCTTTGAAGCACCTTTCCCTGGCTTAGCCATCGCACCTCTGTGTGATAAGGCAAATCACCATGCTCCGTTTCTAACTCCGTCAGAAATGCCTTGAACTGGCGGTGATTCAAACCTTTGGCTCTGATAAAGTTAACTGTGCGCGTGATGATGCTCATTACATGCTCCATTTTCAAGGCTTTACCGCACAACGCTTCCTGGTGTATGATACAATGATAAGCTGTCAGCTCACCTGTCGCGTTTTCCTCTTGCATCTTTTCCCGTATCTTCGCCACCAGTCCGCTCCTGTGTCCACACATCGCAGGTGCTCCGTCGGTTGTCAAACCCACAAGTTTTTCCCAAGGCAGCTCCATCTCATTTACACATCTTGACACCTCTTCATACAAATCATGCCCCGTAGTTGTGCCATGCATAGGACGTAAAGCCAAAAACTCCTCTGTCACGCTTAGGTTGGAGTCCACTCCGCGGATGAAAATTGACAACTGGGCAATGTCAGAAATGTCGGTGCTCTCATCCACAGCCAAGGAATATGCAATAAAATCTTTTCCCTTTTTCACAAGCTGCTCTTTTAGATTGATGGACAACTGGTCTACTCTCTCGGCAATGGTGTTTCTGCTCAGACTCACATTTAAAAAGAGTTGCCTTTTTTCTGGGCAAACTTCGTCACAAACTTTAATCATGCAGTTTTTGATGAAATCCCCCTCCGTAAATGGCCGGGCTGATTTAGCGATCTCTTCTGCCAAAATAAAACTGGCCTTGACAGCAGCCTGGCCTTGTGATTTGGCTTTTTTGAACAGAGCCTGTCGAGATTTGAGGCCTCGTTTTAATTCCTCTGCCTTTTGTAGCCTTTGTTCCATGTCCATATTCTTGTTTTTGTCCGCGTGTTTCGTTTCATAATGTCGTCTCAGATTATACTCTTTCAGTACCGCCACACTTTCTCCACACAGAAGACACACAGGTTTTCCAGCTACCTTCGTGAACATATACTCCGACTCCCACCTTGTTTGAAACCCCCGGTTCTCAGTATCCACCTTCCGTTTTGCCATTTTTGATGGGTATCTGAAAGTTAATTTTACTGTGATGCTGACGACTGCTGTGCCAATAAATATTGAAATGAAGCAGCCTACTGCTCGGTGCGTCACCTTTGCATTGTGGGAAATGTAGTATTGGTGCGTGTAAAAGATCTGCGGGCTGCCGGCTTGCTGCGGGCCGGTTCTAATAATAAATCAAGATCATCCCAGGGGCCGTAAAAAACCTTCTTGCGGGCCGGATGTGGCCCGCGGGCCTTGACTCTGACATATGTGATCTAGAAGGTTCTCCCATCTCCACATAGAAACTCTGGAGCTCTTTCAGAGTGACAATCGGGTTCTTGGTCACCTCCCTGACCAAGGCCCTTTTTCCCCGATTGCTCAGTTTGGCCGAGCGGCCAGCTCTAGGAACAGTCTTGGTGGTTCCAAACTTCTTCCATTTAAGAATGATGGAGGCCACTGTGTTCTTGGGGACCTTCAACACTGTAGACATTTTTTGGTACCCTTCCCCAAATCTGTGCCTTGGCACAAGCCTGTCTCGGAGCTCTTAGGACATTTCCTTCATTTACAATCAATTGAATGTTTTCACTACATTTTTTTATTTCACCTTTATTTAAACAGGTAGGCTAGTTGAGAACAAGTTCTCATTTACAACTGTGACCTGGCCAAGATAAAGCAAAGCAGTGCGACACAAACAACAACACAGAGTTACACATGGAATAAACAAACATACAGTCAATAATACAATAGAAAAAGCTTATGTGCAGTGTGTTCAAATGAGGTAAGATAAGGGAGGTAAGGCAATAAATAGGCCATAATGGTGAAATAATTACAATTTAGCAATTACACACTGGAGTGATAGATGTGCAGAAGATGAATGTGCAAGTAGAGATACTGGGGTGCAAAGCAGCAAAATAAATAAATAACAGTATGGGGATTAGGTAGTTGGATGGGCTATTTACAGATGGGGTATGTATAGGTGCATTGATCTGTGAGCTGCTCTGACAACTGGTGCTTAAAGTTAGTGAGGGAGATATGAGTCTCCAGCTTCATTTGGTAGCAGAGAACTGTAAGGAGAGGTGGCCGAAGGAGGATTTGGCTTTGGGTGTGACCAGTGAAATATACCTGCTGGAGCTCATGCTACAGGTGGGTGCTGCTATGGTGACCAGTGAGCTGAGATAAGGCGGGGCTTTACCTTATAGATGACCTGGAGCCAGTGGGTTTGGCGACGAATATGAAGCGAGAGCCAGCCAGCGAGAGCATACAGGTCGCAGTGGTGGGTAGTGTATGGTGCTTTGGTGATAAAACGGATGGCACTGTGATAGACTGCATCCAATTTGCTGAGTAGAGTGTTGGAGGCTATTTTGTAAATGACATCGCCGAACTAAAAGGTTTGGGAGGATGGTCAGTTTTACCAGGGCATGTTTGGCAGCATGAGTGAAGGATGCTTTGTTGCTAAATAGAAAGCCGATTCTAGATTTAATTTTGGATTGGAGATGGTTAATGTGAGTCTGGAAGGAGAGTTTACAGTCTAACCAGACACCTAGGTATTTGTAGTTGTCCACATATTCTAAGTCAGAACCGTCCAGAGTAGTGATGCTGGACGAGCGGGCAGGTGTGGGCAGCAATCGGTTGAAGAGCATGCATTTAGTTTGACTTGTATTTAAGAGCAATTGGAGGCCACGGAAGGAGATTTGTATGGCATTGAAGCTCGTCTGGAGGTTAGAAAACACAGCGTCCAAAGAAGGGCCAAATGTATACAGAATGGTGTCTCTCTGCGTAGAGGTGGATCAGAGAATCACCAGCAGAAAGAGAGACATCTTTGATGTATACAGAGAAGAGAGTCGGCCCGAGAATTGAACCCTGTGGCACCCCCATAAATACTGCCAGAGGTCCAGACAACAGGCCCTTCGTTTTGACACACTGAACTCTGTCTGAGAAGTAGTTGGTGAACCAGTCGAGACAGTCATTTGAGAAAGCAAGGTTGTTGAGTCTGCCGATAAGAATGTGGTGATTGACAAAGTTGAAAGCCTTGGCCAGGTCGATGAATACCGCTGCACAGTGTTGTCTCTTATCGATGGCTGTTATGATATCATTTAGGACCTTGAGCGTGGCTGATGTGCACCCATGACCAGCTCTGAAACCCGATTGCATAGCGGAGAAGGTACAGTGGGATTCGAAATGGTCGTGATCTGTTTGTTAACTTGGCTTTCGAAGACCTAAGAAAGGCATGGATGGATAGATATAGGATAGATATCTGTAGCAGTTTAGGTCTAGAGTGTCTCCCCCTTTGAAGAGGGGGATGACCACTGCAGCTTTCCAATCGTTGGGGATCTCAGACAATACGAAAGAGAGGTCGAACATGCTAGTAATTGGGGTTGCAACAATTTTGGCAGATAATTTTAGAAAGAGAGGGTCCAGATGGTCTAGCCTGGCTGATTTGCAGGGGTCCAGATTTTGCAGCTCTTTGTTTCAAGTTGTACAAACATCTCAAGGCCTTTCCTTATCATGTCCAATCAACTGAGTTTACCACAGTTGGACTCCAATCAAGTTGTAGAAACATCTCAAGGATGATCAATGGAAACAGGATCCACCTGGGCTCAATTTCGAGTCTCATAGCAAAGGGTCTGAATACTTATGTATTATACACTACACAGTAAAATATGGTACTTTTTTTGGGGGGGGGGCATAAATGACTGTCAAAAACACTCGGAAATCAGCTCTAAGCTCTATTTTTGGAAATCTATTTCCAAGTATTCCCATGCATAACAGAGAGACACATGTGACCGTATACAAATGTATGCAACAATGTACATGTGTGTAGAGTGTGTGTGCTAGTACTTGTGTGTCTGTACCTTTGCGTGCGCCTGTTCACAGTCCGCTGTTCCATAAGGTGTATTATAAACTTTCCTGATGTGGAATAGAGTTCCATGTAGTCATGGCTCTTATTTTTTATTTTATTTTTTTATTTTACCTTTATTTAACTAGGCAAGTCAGTTAAGAGCAAACTCTTATATTCAATGACGTCCTAGGAACTGTGGGTTAACTGATTTTTACCTTGTCAGCTCGGGGATTTGATTTTGCAGTCCAACACTCTAACCACTAGGCTACCTGCCTCCCCATCTAAATGTAGTTTGATACTTAGCCTATGTAGTACTGTGCGCCTCCCATAGTCTGTTCTGGACTTGGGGATCTTGTAGAGACCTCTGGTGGCATGTCTTGTCGGGTACACATGGGTGTCCGAGCTGTGTGGTAGAAGTTTAAACAGACAACTTGGTACATTCAGCCTGGCAACACTTCTTACAAAAACAAGTGGTGATGAAGTCAATCTCTCCTTCACTTTGAGCCATGAGAGATTGACATACATGTATATAATGGTAGCTCCCCTCTACTTTTAAGGGCCAGCCGTGCTGCTCTGTTCTGAGCCAATTGTCATATTTCTTAGTCCCTCTTTGACAACTGAACAGTAGTCAAATTATGTCTGTGACTATAACAGACATCGAAACCCCGAGGACAAACCATCCATGAATTTGTTTTTTTTAGGGGACTGTGTTTTCAATTGATTTTCTATGTGAATCTAGATTTCTGAGGCATCTGGTTGCAGTTCCTAGGGCTTCCACTAGATGTCAACAGTCTTTAGGAATTGAGAAATGAAGAAGTAGCCCTTTCCTTTCTGGGTGTCTAGCCAAGTGGACTGTTTTGTTTGGGGCGCGTGACCTGGAGATCACTCCACTTAAATTTTATCCCCTATTGTACACAGTTTATCCCGTCTTAAATTTTATCGATTATTTACATTTTAAAGTACCTAAAGTTGGATTAGGAAAGTTGTTTTAAATGTTTGGACAAAGTTTACAGGTAATTTGTTAGATAATCTGTAGTCATGTTGGGCTAGTTGGAACCGGTGTTTTTCTGAATCAAACGCGCCAAATAAATTGACATTTTGGAGAAATAACAACGGAATTTATCGAACAAAATGACCATTTGTGATGTTTATAGGACATGTTGGAGTGCCAACAGAAGAAGATCTTCAAAGGTAAGGCATGAATTATATCGTTGAGTTTTGTGTCGTGCCTGGCGGGTTGAAATATGATTGTCATGTGTTTGTATAATGGGGTGCTGTCCTCAGATAATCGCATGGTTTGCTTTCGTCGTTAAGCCTTTTTTAAATCTGACATGGTGGCTGGATTAACAAGAAGTTAAGCTTTAATTTGGTGTATTGCACTTGTGATTGTATGAAAGTTAAATATTTCTAATCATTTCTTTTGTATTTCACGCTCTGCAATTTCACCAGATTTTGTCTAAACGTTCCGCTAGCGGAACCCCTAGCCGTAACCCCTAGCCGTAACCCCTAGCCGTAACCCCTAGCCGGAACCCCTAGCCGGACCCCCTAGCCGCAACAG
Organism: Oncorhynchus clarkii lewisi; assembly: GCF_045791955.1. NCBI lineage: Eukaryota > Metazoa > Chordata > Actinopteri > Salmoniformes > Salmonidae > Oncorhynchus > Oncorhynchus clarkii. The sequence continues at coordinate 8,755,359 of NC_092152.1, forward strand.
GTTTTAATAATGGGGGCCTGTTCGGCCTGCCTTTTCCTGTAGTCCACGAGAGGTTGTTGCCCTGGCACTACACTGCCAGTTCTCTGATATCCTCCCTATAGGCTGGCTCATCTTTGTCGGTGATCAGACCTAGCACTGTTGTGTCGTCATCACATCCACACAATCTTTTTATTGTAAATTTCTCTTAGCCAATCATCAATCACTTGTGTAAGTGCTGTGCTTGTTGAACGTCCATTCCAAATAAGTGTGCTGAAAGTCTGTTGTCAGTGCCTTGACATTGTTGATAGACAACAACATTATTTTTTAAATAATTTTGTTAGACATACTTGGAAGTGTGGTTTCAATGTTTGTTGCTGGCATGTCATGCCTAAGTTTGCAAATCTTGCCAAAGAAAAAGTCATTAAATGAGTTGGTAATTTCAGTCTGTTTTGTGATGAATTGAGCCATCTGATTCAATGAATAATGGAGCCGAGTTAGCCTTTCCCCCCAAAGTTTCATTGAAGGTGCTCCAAAGCTTTTTGTATCATTATTTATATAATTTATTTTTGTTTCATAGTATAGTTTCTTCTTCTTTTATTTAGTTTACTGACAGGATTTCCCCATTTTCAGTACGTTTACCAATTGGTTGTGCTGCCAGACTTATATGCCATACCTTTTGCCTCATCCCTCTCAACCATACAATTTTTCAGTTCTTCATCAATCCAAGTGGATTTAAATGTTGAAAATACAGTCATTTTCTTAACGAGTGCATGCTTATTAGTAACTGGAAAAAGCAATTTCATAAATGTGTCAAGTGCAGCGTCTGGTTGCTCCTCATTACACACCACAGACCAGCAAATATTATTTAATTCTTCAACATTGGAATCATTACAAAACGTATTGTATGACCTCTTCTACACTATATTAGGCCCCATGACCTCTTCTACACTATAGTAGGCCCCATGACCTCTTCTACACTATATTAGGCCCCATGGCCTCTTCTACACTATATTAGGCCCCATGACCTCTTTTACACTATATTAGGCCCCATGACCTCTTATACACTATATTAGGCCCCATGACCTCTTCTACACTATATTAGGCCCCATGACCTCTTCTACACTATATTAGGCCCCCTGACCTCTTATACACTATATTAGGCCCAGCCTTTGGAACTTTGGTTTTCATAGATATGGATACTATATTGTGATCACTACATCCTATGGATTTGGATCCTGTTTTAAAGCACATTTCTGCAGCATTAGTAAGATGTGATCAATACATAATGAGGATTTCATTCCTGTGCTGTTTGTTAATACCCTGGTACAGTAGGTTGACTGATAACCTGAACCAGGTTCCAGGCACTGGTTACAGGTTTAAGCTTTTTCTTGAGTGTGCAGCTTGATGAAAGGAAGTCAATATTGAAATTACCCAGAAAATATACCTCTGTTGACATCACATACATTATCAAGCATTTCACACATATTATCCAGATACTGACTGTTAGCACTGTTAGTGGTCTATAGCAGCTTCCCACAAGAATGGGCTTTAGGTGAGACAGATGAACCTGTAGCCATATTACTTCAACAGTATTTAACATGAGATGCTGTCTAAGCTTTACAGGAATGTCGTTCGGAATATAGATCGGAATATAGCTATATGGACCTGAGCCAGCTGTAGTATCCATCGTGGATGAGGAATGGGCCGGAGTCTCAGGCAGCCTCACGGTCTGATGAGGGTGGGAGCTCTGAGGATCTGAACACAAATGTAGAAGCCACCGGAGAAGTAGACAGAGGATGAAGGGGCAGGTACCTTTGGATCTGATCTCGAATCGAAAGCCACCCGACACGGCGACGAAACTTCCACCAGACCAGAGCAGCGTCCGGCTACTGGGGTGGAAGAAAAATAAAAAGTAGGCAAGTGTGGAATCCCTTGTAGCTCGTGTAGGTTCACTACTTGTTTGCTAAGAGTAACCACTTCGACCCTGTAGTCGTCTGCAAGCAATCAGTTGCTACATTGAAAGTCTGGGCGGTTCACATTGTCCCGGAATTAAACTAAATAAACAAAGCTCGTGCAGATTTGAAAGCATTCAATAGCGACGTCCATTTGGGACTGCCGGCCAGCTAGCTTTTCCTTCTGTGCAAGAAAGAAATAAGATGGTTGTGGGATGATGGATCCCAACAGAATATGTTGTGTTTTTGGGGTTTCTAATCAATATTTAATTGACCATTTTGGTTAATGGTCTTGGTGCCCCAGCAGATGGCCTTGGTGCACCAGCAGATGGCATTGGTGCCCCAGCAGATGGCCTTGGTGCCCCTGCAGATTGGTTAACTTGTGTAGGCCAGATGGCCTTGGTTCCCCTGCAGATTGGGTAACTTGTGTAGGCCAGATGGCCTTGGTGCCCCTGCAGATGGGGTAACTTGTGTAGGCCAGATGGCCTTGGTGCCCCTGCAGATGGGGTAACTTGTGTAGGCCAAATGGCCTTGGTGCCCCTGCAGATGGCCTTGGTGCCCCTGCAGATTGGGTAACTTGTTTATGCCAAATGGCTTTGGTGCCCCTGCAGATTGGGTAACCTGTGTAGGCCAAATGGCCTTGGTGCCCGTGCAGATTGGGTAACTTGTGTAGGCCAAATGGCCTTGGTGCCCCTGCAGATTGGATAACTTGTGTAGGCCAAATGTCCTTGGAGCCCCTGCAGATTGGGTAACTTGTGTAGGCTAAATGGCCTTGGTGCCCCTGCAGATGGGGTAACTTGTGTAGGCCAGATGGCCTTGGTGCCCCTGAAGATGGGGTAACTTGTGTAGGCCAGATGGCCTTGGTGCCCCTGCAGATGGGGTAACTTGTGTAGGCCAGATGGCCTTGCCTGTAAAATCACCAAATTCCAGGCCTTATTACGGCCCTCCGTCCATCAATGTAATAAAATATCGGAAAGTACAGTTGATGATCCCCACTTTAATGTATCAGTGTAGACAGAACAGAACATCTCCCAAACACTGTGGGACATACCGATGAACACAACTAAACTAATGCAAGTCACTAATACAATTTATTCGGTAAATGACATCCACACAATGATTGAAGAAGTTATACTCTACTGTGGGTTCTATTCATGAATTGAATAGACAGATCCTCGGATGGGGCCACAGTGTCTCCTGACCCCTCCTGTCTCAGCCTCCAGTATTTATGCTGCAGTAGTTTATGTGTCGGGGGGCTAGGGTCAGTTTGTTATATCTGGAGTACTTCTCCTGTCCTATTCGGTGTCCTGTGTGAATCTAAGTGTGCGTTCTCTAATTCTCTCCTTCTCTCTTTCTTTCTCTCTCTCGGAGGACCTGAGCCCTAGGACCATGCCCCAGGACTACCTGACATGATGACTCATTGCTGTCCCCAGTCCACCTGGCCGTGCTGCTGCTCCAGTTTCAACTGTTCTGCCTTATTATTATTCGACCATGCTGGTCATTTATGAACATTTGAACATCTTGGCCATGTTCTGTTATAATCTCCACCCGGCACAGCCAGAAGAGGACTGGCCATCCCACATATGCTCTCTCTAATTCTCTCTTTCTTTCTCTCTCTCAGAGGACCTGAGCCCTAGGACCATGCCCCAGGAATACCTGACATGATGACTCCTTGCTGTCCCCAGTCCACCTGACCGTGCTGCTGCTCCAGTTTCAACTGTTCTGCCTTATTATTATTCGACCATGCTGGTCATTTATGAAATATTTGAACATCTTGGCCATGTTCTGTTATAATCTCCACCCGGCACAGCCAGAAGAGGACTGGCCACCCCACATAGTCTGGTTCCTCTCTAGGTTTCTTCCTAGGTTTTGGCCTTTCTAGGGAGTTTTTCCTAGCCACCGTGCTACACCTGCATTGCTTGCTGTTTGGGGTTTTAGGCTGGGTTTCTGTACAGCACTTTGAGATATCAGCTGATGTACGAAGGGCTATATAAATAAATTTGATTTGATTTGATATCCATTTTGAAATAAATGTGCCCCTTTTTTAGGCATCTAACATTTGACCTGCTTTATCACTGTCGTAGTGTCACTTCCTGTCATCCTCTCATGGAGTTATGACCCATGGAATGGTGATGGCCATAAAAATGTTTGGAAAATCAATGGTTAAGTGGGCTGCACCGGCTCTCTGCTTCGTCACAGGTCAGTGGCACTTAACCGGGTCATCTTAGTAGGCTACTGTGAACCTTCATATGCTGAGAAATTCCTTTTTTACGTGACTAAATTGGAAGGGGTAATGTTAAATAACGTAAAAATCAAATAAGCAGGCTGAAGCTGAAAGGCTACTAGCGCTCAGGGGATATATAACTCTCCACTCTCTATCTCTCTCTCTCTCTCTCTCCCCCTCTCTCTTCCCCTCTCTCTCTCCTTTTCTTTTGTAAAGCCTGAAGAGCATATCCAGCATGTCAGAAATCTGGATAATGCGACCCATTACCTGGATTACCTAAGTAATCCTGTTTGGTTTGAATCACAGCAAGTGGTTTTGGCCCACTCATACCCGAGGAGGCTGTCCTAATATGGACACCTTATCCCTGCCTTTAGGCCACTTCTGACACCTTAAAAACAAAAAGGCACCATTGGATTTAAAAGAGCATTATTTCAATTGTAATTGACAACTATAATACAATAAATAACCTTAATATCCTACATAGATTTGTTTCTAGAGCCCTACTATGAGCCCACAGATTACAATCACCAACACATTGTCACTTTGTTGTTGAAGTTGCTAAAATGTGACTCAACAATAATGAGGGTTGACCACATGTAAGCTGCTGCTGCCCATGGAAACGATGTAGGAAACCTGCCGACATGTTTCCAATGCCAGAATCAATGACCCTCCCATTCATCATGAGCTTGTCTGAATGGGGACACAAAAAGCCCTATCTATCATTGAAGTTGGGTAACTTTTTTTTTTTAAATACCCACCATCAATACAACTTCATCTAAAGCGTACAGTAAGGCCTCAGGAAGAACAGAAAAGATGAATGGCTCTCGAAGCAATTTACAGAGGATTTGTAATACATGGTTCACCCTCGACCGAAATAATGTATATGCAAGCAGTACAACTTCATTTTTCGGAGAGCAAGTTAGCGTTTTTCTTCAACGCCTGATAAAAAAGTGACAGGGAAGACCAGAAAGAGTAAAAGAGGGTCCTTATCGTTTTCTCTTTTCCTCCTCGATCGTCGCTTGCTCTCGTAATCTGAGGATCCACTTGCCTTAATGTTGACAAAGGAGTCGTCTGAAGTTATCGTGGTAGGCAGCACCAGGTGTTTCAGAGGCACATCCCTAATAGCAGCACAGCCGCCTCCCAGACCGAGCCCTCCCGCTAGAACTGATAAAGTGGAATGTGATGGGATCATCAGTATGCAAAGCGCTCGGTGGTGCCTCGCACACCGCCTGGGATTAACAGTGACAAAAAAAGGCCTTTTGCTGTAAGGAGATTGTTATCATTTGATGCAGACATCTCTCTCTTTCCCTCTAAATCCCGCTCGGAGCTTCTGGGATGGGTCCAAATCCTGGAAAAATAATGAAAAAGTATTTTACACAGCATTAGAAAGATTTTGTTTTGATACATGAATAATAATAGTAATAATTCATTGGCAAAAAAAAAGAAAAAGATATGTAGATTGTCTCGACACGTCAAAGCTATTGCTTTAGTGTTTTATTGAAATGTGGAATACAGAATATAGAAACATGGTTTACAAAGGCAGAGGTAACAAATAATACTAGCACCTTGAAACAAGACAGGCATGTCAACCTCCTGAGATAATAAGAAATTGTAAAATCAAAATGGCCTTTCAGTCAACTATTAGTAAAAGATTAGACTGTCTGATTGAAACTCATTTGTAAACCAGAACCACTCAAAAAGCACAGTACCGTGTCCTAAAAACTGCAGTTATAACCAACCTTACTGCATTACACTTTTTAACTTGACTGAGATTGTCTCCATGGTGATGGAGGATGCAGTATATTGATCAGTCTATCAATACAGTATCCTAGCCACTAATAGTCTTGTGTCTCTTTCAAAGTGCTGATCGGAGAAATAAAGTGTTCAGGTTGGAGCTGCAAGATCCCTTTCCATTAGAGAGTTCTACATGTAACCCAAAAGGGTTCTGCAGTACCCGGAACCAAAAAGGGTTCTACCTGGAATCAAAAAGGGTTCTCCTATGGGGACAACCAATGTACCCCGATAGTCCAATCAAATCACAGACCCTCAACATAAGACTGAAGAAATCGTCAAATTTTGCATTAATGTCAGTAAATGAGACGGGCTAGCATTTTTAAGTTCAAGGTTCACACTGTTGTGATGTCCTTCAAACTTCATGCTTCCTTCCAACCTTTCATTTATCCGTACATATTTAAGATCTTTTTTTTTCTATTTTTGATGACTTTGCAAAGAGATTCTTTCAAAAAGTGTTTCCTCATCTCCAAAATGGCACATCCATCTAAATGTAAATGCTCAAATCACCATACTGTTCTCACCACACCCCTTCCCCTCTTGTCCTCTCTCTCTCTCTATCCATTCGTCTGAGAAACTTTAATTTCTCTCAATGTTTATCAGCTGTGTAAACTGGTGCAGATGGAGATGTGAAATAATAGCTAGAAAAGTTGTAAAAGCTTTTGATTTTAAGTCCCAAAATCTGTTTCTTTTACAATCTGGTTCCTTCATAAGTTTTCATATCCCAGTTGGCTATTTAGTATGCCTACATTTTCAGGTTGGCTGGTTGGAAAGGTTAGGGACACTTGAGATTCCAGGAAGTTCTTTGTTTTCTGGTTCTCAGGAATCAGTGGAAAGGACCCCTGGGTATGGTACAGTCACGATCTCCCACTGACCAAAGAACTCTCACAGTTACTGTCCTGACAGCTACTGTCCTCACAGCTGAATGTCATTGGAAACTGCCACAGGACCATTTCCCATTTGAAAACAGCATGATTCAATGAGAAGAAATGGCTGGTAAAGGATGGTACACCATTGCATCTCCAAATTGTCCAAATGCTCTGTAATGCCACATTCCTGTAGCATTTCAGATGGATTGAAGGAGTTCCCCTCTAATGGTTACGGTGTAGGGTAAAGTTGCCCCTAGATGCTGATCTTGGGTCAGTTTGGCATTTCCTCAACTAATGGCTAGGGTTAGAATTGGGGGAGGGGAAGTTGATCACAGATCTGTAGCTAGGTGAAACTTCACCTTGGAGCCTCATGGTACATTCGGACAGATTAGCATGTGAAGGTTGTGGAACAGATTAAACCCTGAATGAATAGTTGATGCCAAGAGAAGAGACAAAATATAGAGTATGTCATCTGAACCTTGTCTGGTCCCCACCAATAAAGAGGGGTGTGATGCATCGGTTGCTGTGGTTTGCTTGCTATTGACTGCTGTTCCAGCTTACACAGGCCTGAGGTCAGCCAATCAAGTCAGCAAACAGACAGACTTGTTGTGTGACAGGGGATTCAACAGTGACTCTGTGACCTTCTGTGTTAAATTCTGATGGAATGTAACACAGTCCTGATTTAATGTAACAGTTCTCATGGAATGTAACAGTTCTGATGGAATGTATAAGTTCTGATGGAGTGTAACACAGACCTGATTGAATGTAACAGTTCTGACGGAATGTATAAGTTCTGATGGAGTGTAACACAGACCTGATTGAATGTAACAGTTCTGATGGAGTGTAACACAGACCTGATTTAATGTAATATTTCTGATGGGATGTAACACAGTCCTGATGGAATATAACACAGTCCTGATTTAATGTAACTGTTCTCATGGAATGTAACAGTTCTGATGGAATGTAACACAGTTCTGATGGAATGTAACACAGTTCTGATGGAATGTAACACAGTTCTGATGGAATGTAACACAGTCCTGATGGAATCTAACGCAGTCCTGATGGAATGTAACCGTTCTCATGGAATGTAACACAGTCCTGATGGAATGTAACAGTTCTCATGTAACAGTTCTGATGGAATGTAACACAGTCCTGATGGAATGTAACAGTTCTCATGGAATGTAAAAGTTCTGATGGAATGTAACATAGTCCTGATTTAATGTAACTGTTCTCATGGAATGTAATAGTTCTGATGGAATGTAAAACAGTTCTGATGGAATGTAAACACAGTCCAGATGGAATGTAACAGTTCTGATGGAATGTAACAGTTCTGATGGAATGTAACAGTTCTGATGGAATGTAACACCGTTCTGATGGAATGTAACAGTTCTGATGGAATGTAACACAGTTCTGATGGAATGTAACACAGTTCTGATGGAATGTAACACAGTCCTGATGGAATGTAACACAGTTCTCATGGAATGTAACAGTTCTGATGGAATGTAACACAGTTCTCATGGAATGTAACAGTTCTGATGGAATGTAACACAGTTCTGATGGAATGTAACACAGTCCTGATGGAATGTAACAGTTCTGATGGAATGTAACACAGTCCTGATGGAATCTAACGCAGTCCTGATGGAATGTAACCGTTCTCATGGAATGTAACACAGTCCTGATGGAATGTAACAGTTCTCATGTAACAGTTCTGATGGAATGTAACACAGTCCTGATGGAATGTAACAGTTCTCATGGAATGTAAAAGTTCTGATGGAATGTAACACAGTCCTGATTTAATGTAACTGTTCTCATGGAATGTAACAGTTCTGATGGAATGTAACACAGTTCTGATGGAATGTAAACACAGTCCTGATGGAATGTAACAGTTCTGATGGAATGTAACAGTTCTGATGGAATGTAACAGTTCTGATGGAATGTAACACCGTTCTGATGGAATGTAACAGTTCTGATGGAATGTAACACAGTTCTGATGGAATGTAACACAGTTCTGATGGAATGTAACACAGTCCTGATGGAATGTAACACAGTTCTCATGGAATGTAACAGTTCTGATGGAATGTAACACAGTTCTCATGGAATGTAACAGTTCTGATGGAATGTAACACAGTTCTGATGGAATGTAACACAGTCCTGATGGAATGTAACAGTCCTGATGGAATGTAACACAGTCCTGATGGAATGTAACAGTTCTGATGGAATGTAACACAGTTCTGATGGAATGTAACAGTCCTGATGGAATGTAACAGTTCTCATGGAATGTAACACAGTTCTGATGGAATGTAACAGTTCTGATGGAGTGTAACACAGACCTGATTTAATGTAATATTTCTGATGGGATGTAACACAGTCCTGATGGAATATAACACAGTCCTGATTTAATGTAACTGTTCTCATGGAATGTAACAGTTCTGATGGAATGTAACACAGTTCTGATGGAATGTAACAGTTCTGATGGAATGTAACAGTTCTGATGGAATGTAACAGTTCTGATGGAATGTAACACCGTTCTGATGGAATGTAACAGTTCTGATGGAATGTAACAGTTCTGATGGAATGTAACACAGTTCTGATGGAATGTAACAGTTCTGATGGAATGTAACACAGTTCTGATGGAATGTAACAGTTCTGATGGAATGTAACAGTTCTGATGGAATGTAACACAGTTCTGATGGAATGTAAACACAGTCCTGATGGAATGTAACAGTTCTGATGGAATGTAACAGTTCTGATGGAATGTAACAGTTCTGAAGAATGTAACACCGTTCTGATGGAATGTAACAGTTCTGATGGAATGTAACACAGTTCTGATGGAATGTAACACAGTTCTGATGGAATGTAACACAGTCCTGATGGAATGTAACAGTTCTGATGGAATGTAACACAGTCCTGATGGAATGTAACAGTTCTGATGGAATGTAACACAGTTCTGATGGAATGTAACAGTCCCGATGGAATGTAACAGTTCTCATGGAATGTAACACAGTTCTGATGGAATGTAACACAGTTCTGATGGAGTGTAACACAGACCTGATTGAAAGTAACAGTTCTGATGGAGTGTAACACAGACCTGATTTAATGTAATATTTCTGATGGGATGTAACACAGTCCTGATGGAATATAACACAGTCCTGATTTAATGTAACTGTTCTCATGGAATGTAACAGTTCTGATGGAATGTAACACAGTTCTGATGGAATGTAACACAGTTCTGATGGAATGTAACACAGTTCTGATGGAATGTAACACAGTCCTGATGGAATCTAACGCAGTCCTGATGGAATGTAACCGTTCTCATGGAATGTAACACAGTCCTGATGGAATGTAACAGTTCTCATGTAACAGTTCTGATGGAAAGTAACACAGTCCTGATGGAATGTAACAGTTCTCATGGAATGTAAAAGTTCTGATGGAATGTAACACAGTCCTGATTTAATGTAACTGTTCTCATGGAATGTAACAGTTCTGATGGAATGTAACACAGTTCTGATGGAATGTAAACACAGTCCTGATGGAATGTAACAGTTCTGATGGAATGTAACAGTTCTGATGGAATGTAACAGTTCTGATGGAATGTAACACCGTTCTGATGGAATGTAACAGTTCTGATGGAATGTAACACAGTTCTGATGGAATGTAACACAGTTCTGATGGAATGTAACACAGTCCTGATGGAATGTAACACAGTTCTCATGGAATGTAACAGTTCTGATGGAATGTAACACAGTTCTCATGGAATGTAACAGTTCTGATGGAATGTAACACAGTTCTGATGGAATGTAACACAGTCCTGATGGAATGTAACAGTTCCGATGGAATGTAACACAGTCCTGATGGAATCTAACGCAGTCCTGATGGAATGTAACCGTTCTCATGGAATGTAACACAGTCCTGATGGAATGTAACAGTTCTCATGTAACAGTTCTGATGGAATGTAACACAGTCCTGATGGAATGTAACAGTTCTCATGGAATGTAAAAGTTCTGATGGAATGTAACACAGTCCTGATTTAATGTAACTGTTCTCATGGAATGTAACAGTTCTGATGGAATGTAACACAGTTCTGATGGAATGTAACACAGTCCTGATGGAATGTAACACAGTTCTCATGGAATGTAACAGTTCTGATGGAATGTAACACAGTTCTCATGGAATGTAACAGTTCTGATGGAATGTAACACAGTTCTGATGGAATGTAACACAGTCCTGATGGAATGTAACAGTTCTGATGGAATGTAACACAGTCCTGATGGAATGTAACAGTTCTGATGGAATGTAACACAGTTCTGATGGAATGTAACAGTCCTGATGGAATGTAACAGTTCTCATGGAATGTAACACAGTTCTGATGGAATGTAACACAGTTCTGATGGAATGTAACACAGTCCTGATGGAATGTAACAAAGTTCTGATGGAATGTAACACAGTTCTGATGGAATGTAACAGTTCTGATGGAATGTAACACAGTCCTGATGGAATGTAACAGTTCTGATGGAATGTAACACAGTTCTGATGGAATGTAACACAGTTCTGATGGAATGTAACACAGTCCTGATGGAATGTAACACAGTTTTGATTTAATGTAGCAGTTCTGATGGAAAGTAACACAGTTCTAATTTAAAATTAACAGTCCTTCTGTATTGTAAAACTGGTCTAATGGGATGTAACACAGTTATCTTTGAATGTAACACATTTCTGGAATGTAACCTAGATCACAGTCCTGGTGGAATGTAACCTAGATCTGGTGGAATGTAACAGTTCGATTGGAATGTAACCTAGATCTGGTGGAATGTAACCTAGATCTGGTGGAATGTAACAGTTCTGATGGAATGTAACAGTCCTGGTGGAATGTAACCTAGATCTGGTGGAATGTAACAGTTCTGATGGAATGTAACACAGTCCTGATTTAATGTAACTGTTCTCATGGAATGTAACAGTTCTGATGGAATGTAACACAGTTCTGATGGAATGTAAACACAGTCCTGATGGAATGTAACAGTTCTGATGGAATGTAACAGTTCTGATGGAATGTAACAGTTCCGATGGAATGTAACACCGTTCTGATGGAATGTAACAGTTCTGATGGAATGTAACACAGTTCTGATGGAATGTAACACAGTTCTGATGGAATGTAACACAGTCCTGATGGAATGTAACACAGTTCTCATGGAATGTAACAGTTCTGATGGAATGTAACACAGTTCTCATGGAATGTAACAGTTCTGATGGAATGTAACACAGTTCTGATGGAATGTAACACAGTCCTGATAGAATGTAACAGTTCTGATGGAATGTAACACAGTCCTGATGGAATCTAACGCAGTCCTGATGGAATGTAACCGTTCTCATGGAATGTAACAGTTCTGATGGAATATAACAGTTCTGATGGAATGTAACAGTTCTGATGGAATGTAACAGTTCTGATGGAATGTAACACCGTTCTGATGGAATGTAACAGTTCTGATGGAATGTAACAGTTCTGATGGAATGTAACACAGTTCTGATGGAATGTAACAGTTCTGATGGAATGTAACACAGTTCTGATGGAATGTAACAGTTCTGATGGAATGTAACAGTTCTGATGGAATGTAACACAGTTCTGATGGAATGTAAACACAGTCCTGATGGAATGTAACAGTTCTGATGGAATGTAACAGTTCTGATGGAATGTAACAGTTCTGAAGAATGTAACACCGTTCTGATGGAATGTAACAGTTCTGATGGAATGTAACACAGTTCTGATGGAATGTAACACAGTCCTGATGGAATGTAACAGTTCTGATGGAATGTAACACAGTCCTGATGGAATGTAACAGTTCTGATGGAATGTAACACAGTTCTGATGGAATGTAACAGTCCCGATGGAATGTAACAGTTCTCATGGAATGTAACACAGTCCTGATGGAATGTAACAGTTCTGATGGAATGTAACACAGTTCTGATGGAATGTAACAGTCCCGATGGAATGTAACAGTTCTCATGGAATGTAACACAGTTCTGATGGAATGTAACACAGTTCTGATGGAGTGTAACACAGACCTGATTGAAAGTAACAGTTCTGATGGAGTGTAACACAGACCTGATTTAATGTAATATTTCTGATGGGATGTAACACAGTCCTGATGGAATATAACACAGTCCTGATTTAATGTAACTGTTCTCATGGAATGTAACAGTTCTGATGGAATGTAACACAGTTCTGATGGAATGTAACACAGTTCTGATGGAATGTAACACAGTTCTGATGGAATGTAACACAGTCCTGATGGAATCTAACGCAGTCCTGATGGAATGTAACCGTTCTCATGGAATGTAACACAGTCCTGATGGAATGTAACAGTTCTCATGTAACAGTTCTGATGGAAAGTAACACAGTCCTGATGGAATGTAACAGTTCTCATGGAATGTAAAAGTTCTGATGGAATGTAACACAGTCCTGATTTAATGTAACTGTTCTCATGGAATGTAACAGTTCTGATGGAATGTAACACAGTTCTGATGGAATGTAAACACAGTCCTGATGGAATGTAACAGTTCTGATGGAATGTAACAGTTCTGATGGAATGTAACAGTTCTGATGGAATGTAACACCGTTCTGATGGAATGTAACAGTTCTGATGGAATGTAACACAGTTCTGATGGAATGTAACACAGTTCTGATGGAATGTAACACAGTCCTGATGGAATGTAACACAGTTCTCATGGAATGTAACAGTTCTGATGGAATGTAACACAGTTCTCATGGAATGTAACAGTTCTGATGGAATGTAACACAGTTCTGATGGAATGTAACACAGTCCTGATGGAATGTAACAGTTCCGATGGAATGTAACACAGTCCTGATGGAATCTAACGCAGTCCTGATGGAATGTAACCGTTCTCATGGAATGTAACACAGTCCTGATGGAATGTAACAGTTCTCATGTAACAGTTCTGATGGAATGTAACACAGTCCTGATGGAATGTAACAGTTCTCATGGAATGTAAAAGTTCTGATGGAATGTAACACAGTCCTGATTTAATGTAACTGTTCTCATGGAATGTAACAGTTCTGATGGAATGTAACACAGTTCTGATGGAATGTAAACACAGTCCTGATGGAATGTAACAGTTCTGATGGAATGTAACAGTTCTGATGGAATGTAACAGTTCTGATGGAATGTAACACCGTTCTGATGGAATGTAACAGTTCTGATGGAATGTAACACAGTTCTGATGGAATGTAACACAGTTCTGATGGAATGTAACACAGTCCTGATGGAATGTAACACAGTTCTCATGGAATGTAACAGTTCTGATGGAATGTAACACAGTTCTCATGGAATGTAACAGTTCTGATGGAATGTAACACAGTTCTGATGGAATGTAACACAGTCCTGATGGAATGTAACAGTTCTGATGGAATGTAACACAGTCCTGATGGAATGTAACAGTTCTGATGGAATGTAACACAGTTCTGATGGAATGTAACAGTCCTGATGGAATGTAACAGTTCTCATGGAATGTAACACAGTTCTGATGGAATGTAACACAGTTCTGATGGAATGTAACACAGTCCTGATGGAATGTAACAAAGTTCTGATGGAATGTAACACAGTTCTGATGGAATGTAACAGTTCTGATGGAATGTAACACAGTCCTGATGGAATGTAACAGTTCTGATGGAATGTAACACAGTTCTGATGGAATGTAACACAGTTCTGATGGAATGTAACACAGTCCTGATGGAATGTAACACAGTTTTGATTTAATGTAGCAGTTCTGATGGAAAGTAACACAGTTCTAATTTAAAATTAACAGTCCTTCTGTATTGTAAAACTGGTCTAATGGGATGTAACACAGTTATCTTTGAATGTAACACATTTCTGGAATGTAACCTAGATCACAGTCCTGGTGGAATGTAACCTAGATCTGGTGGAATGTAACAGTTCGATTGGAATGTAACCTAGATCTGGTGGAATGTAACCTAGATCTGGTGGAATGTAACAGTTCTGATGGAATGTAACAGTCCTGGTGGAATGTAACCTAGATCTGGTGGAATGTAACAGTTCTGATGGAATGTAACACAGTCCTGATGGAATGTAACAGTTCTGATGGAATGTAACAGTTCTGATGGAATGTAACAGTTCCGATGGAATGTAACACCGTTCTGATGGAATGTAACAGTTCTGATGGAATGTAACACAGTTCTGATGGAATGTAACACAGTTCTGATGGAATGTAACACAGTCCTGATGGAATGTAACACAGTTCTCATGGAATGTAACAGTTCTGATGGAATGTAACACAGTTCTCATGGAATGTAACAGTTCTGATGGAATGTAACACAGTTCTGATGGAATGTAACACAGTCCTGATGGAATGTAACAGTTCTGATGGAATGTAACACAGTCCTGATGGAATCTAACGCAGTCCTGATGGAATGTAACCGTTCTCATGGAATGTAACAGTTCTGATGGAATGTAACACAGTTCTCATGGAATGTAACAGTTCTGATGGAATGTAACACAGTTCTCATGGAATGTAACAGTTCTGATGGAATGTAACACAGTCCTGATGGAATGTAACAGTTCTGATGGAATGTAACACAGTCCTGATGGAATGTAACAGTTCTGATGGAATGTAACACAGTTCTGATGGAATGTAACAGTCCTGATGGAATGTAACAGTTCTCATGGAATGTAACACAGTTCTGATGGAATGTAACACAGTCCTGATGGAATGTAACAAAGTTCTGATGGAATGTAACACAGTTCTGATGGAATGTAACAGTTCTGATGGAATGTAACACAGTCCTGATGGAATGTAACAGTTCTGATGGAATGTAACACAGTTCTGATGGAATGTAACACAGTTCTGATGGAATGTAACACAGTCCTGATGGAATGTAACACAGTTTTGATTTAATGTAGCAGTTCTGATGGAAAGTAACACAGTTCTAATTTAAAATTAACAGTCCTTCTGTATTGTAAAACTGGTCTAATGGGATGTAACACAGTTATCTTTGAATGTAACACATTTCTGGAATGTAACCTAGATCACAGTCCTGGTGGAATGTAACCTAGATCTGGTGGAATGTAACAGTTCGATTGGAATGTAACCTAGATCTGGTGGAATGTAACCTAGATCTGGTGGAATGTAACAGTTCTGATGGAATGTAACAGTCCTGGTGGAATGTAACCTAGATCTGGTGGAATGTAACAGTTCTGATGGAATGTAACACTCCTGGTGGAATGTAACCTAGATCTGGTGGAATGTAACCTAGATCTGGTGGAATGTAACAGTTCTGATGGAATGTAACAGTCCTGGTGGAATGTAACCTAGATCTGGTGGAATGTAACAGTTCTGATGGAATGTAACAGTCCTGGTGGAATTTAACCTAGATATGGTGGAATGTAACCTAGATCTGGTGGAATGTAACCTAGATATGGTGGAATTTAACCTAGATATGGTGGAATGTAACCTAGATCTGGTGGAATGTAACCTAGATATGGTGGAATGTAACAGTTCTGATGGAATGTAACACAGTTCTGATTTAACTTCTTGACCATACTTGAGACGCAGACGTCTCAAGTATGCCCCTGGAAATGCAAATGCGCTACGCTAAATGCTAAATGTACTCGTTACAACTCAATCTTTGATCAAAATTCACAAGCAGGGTATTGAATTAAAGCTACACTCGTTGTGAACCTAGCCAGCAAGTCAGATTTTTAAAATGCTTTTCGGCGAAAGCATGAGAAGCTATTATCTGATAGCATGCACCCCCCAAAATGCCAGCTCGACACGTAAACAACAGATTTTGCGGTAGCCGGCGCTACCCAAAACGCAGAAATAAAATATAAAACATTCATTACCTTTGACGAGCTTCTTTCTTGGCACTCCTATATGCCCCATAAACATCACTATTGGGTCTTTTTTTCGTTTAAATCGGTCCATATATACCCAAAATAGCTTTGTATGGGATCTGTGTCATTCAGAAAAAATCATCGTTTTTAAACGCTGCGTAATTTTTTAAAATTAAAAAAGTCGACGATAAACTTTCACAAAACACTTCGAAATCCTTTTGTAATCCAACTTTAGGTATTAGTAAACGTTTATAATCTATCAAAATGATTACAGGGCGATGTCTTTTCAATAGGTCTTCACTTGCAAAAACAATGGCTTCTGATATCTCCCTCAACTGCATCCGGGTGAAGACTGGGAAACTGCAGGTCAGATAGAAGGATTTTCCAACAATTAATTCAATTGAAAATTAGGACAATGGCGCCATCGTGCGGAATTTGTATGAATTTCAGGCAGATCGCCATTAAATTCTGTTCTCTTTTAATAACTGGTGGAAGTGACTTATGGAAATTATTTTTAGCTTTCAGAGAGCAGTTTTTCTTGCGTTTTTCAATGAAACACACGATCTGTTATAGTCACAGCCGTGATTTAACCAGTTTTATAAACTTCAGAGTGTTTTCTATCCACACATACTAATCATATGCATATACTATATTCCTGGCATGAGTAGCAGGACGCTGAAAAGTTGCGCGATTTTTAACAGAATTTTCGAAAAAGGAAGGGGTAGAAGTAAGAGGTTTTAATGTGACTGTTCTGATGGAATGTAACAGTCCTGGTGGAATGTAACCTAGATCTAATTGATGGAATGTAACAGTCCTGGTGGAATGTAACCTAGATCTCATTGATGGAATGTAACACAGTCCTGGTGGAATGTAACCTGGATCTGGTGGAATGTAACAGTCCTGGTGGAATGCAACCTAGATCTGATGGAATGTAACACAGTCCTGGTGGAATGTAACCTAGATCTGACGAAATGTATCGCAGTCCGGGTTTAATGTAACGTAGTTCTAATGGAGTGTAACATAGTCCTGTTTGAATGTAACTCAGTCCTGCTGGAACGTAACACAGTCCTCTCTCTTCTTTCTCCAGTGTTGTTCTTGTTGTCCTTTGAATACTAAAAGGCCTAAGAACATCCCAAATAGCACCCTGTTCCCTATGCAGGGCACTATGGTTGACCAGAGCTCTATGGGTCCAGGTCTAAAGTGGATATGAGACGCATAGCTATACTGTCTAGCAAAATGCCCCAGGTTCAATTTCCCACCAAAATGAATGTATTATCTCAAACAAGTGCCCCAATGTAACATGTCAAGAACTTCATTTGTTTCACAAAACAAATAGAGTTTCAGACCATAAACGTTTACTCTTTTTCTGCTCTCTGACTCTGATTACTCTGTCAGTGCACTGCTTCTGCGTTGAACCCAGAGAAAATGCTGCAGTCGGCTAAAACAAGATCATTGTCAACACTGAGACAAAGCAGGTGGTTTCCATTACCTTGTTTCTGTCTTCGCCAGTGTCCCTCCATTTCAGATTAAGCTGTAAAGTGAGATCCAGAGAGGGAAACCAGGAAATGACATTGCTTAGTACACCACATGTATCTGCAGTGTTAGCATTGTAAAGGGGAGGGGCTTTCCATGAGTATGGTGTCCATATCAGGACAACCTCAGTCTCAGCAGAACTTGTCTCGGTGTCAGCAGGACTGAGGCTGTCCCAATACGGACATCGTACAGGAGGCCATTGGATTAGTTTGTTGTTCTGACTCTGGTCAGGTAAGTCACCTCAGCGTGCTATATTTATTAACAGACAGATGAGTAGGGACCCCTCAGACACAGCCTCATCAGCATGCCAGGGTGAAGTTTCCTCTGGGGTCAGCTTCCCCTCCCCCAATCATAACCTTACCATTTCTGGGGGAAATAAAAAACTGACCCAAGATCAGTGTCTAGGAGTAACTTCACCCTACCCCACCTACAGCAGAGCGCGATATCTTAAAAAAGGTTAAAGGTTAAAATGTAAAAGCTTATAGTAGTCTCTCTGCGCTACATTTCTTCCCTTCATCATCTCTACTTAACATCATCTCCATTTTCATCACAATGACCCAGTAATGCAGTATCAAATCTTCTCCAGCCAATTCACTCATAGAGAAGATCAGAGACAGGGTCAGGAGCATTTCATACACCCTCCTGACCTTCTGCTGCCACAGCAAATCCACACGCCACCGCAGTATCCACGCCGGTGGGTGAATTGAATTAATAAACGTGGGGTCCTTATACATATTCAATTAAAGGCCTTAGTCTGGCAGCAGTGGCCCCTCGTCTCATCCTGTCTGATTTACTGAGACAGAGTCGTGCTGATGCATGACCTCGTCCCCAGCCAGCCCGTAGCGAACGCACGGTGCAGCAGGAGGACTGAAGTGAATCCCTTTTCAGAGGCGAATGGTGAGGGAAGCAGACGCAGGGCTAAGTGCCCATAGGCTCTCCTGCCAAATCTACAATCAATACAATGTTTCTTTTCCCAAGCTGCTGAATCCATATTTTTTTTAATGATTCCCATATAAAGATGCAGCAGGTGGGGACAAGGAGACGTCCTCTCTGACAGCACCAAGTGCCAGAGCTCATTTCCAGGTAGGAAATAAAATGACTCTGTATTTATGGGGCTCAGATGTGTTGATGTTGTCAAGGTGATTTACTTCAATTGCATTGCTGACAAGTGTAAGGTCTGTTTAGTTTCCCCCTGGTAAATGTCCCCATTATTAAAACTTCACAATGAATATGCAGCACAGTTTGCCTGTTTGTCCAATGACGCTCTCATTTTATATTTGCATGGGGTTGAAATTGGAGACATTGTGAAAGGCAATTCAAGTAAATCAATTTGAAGTCCTCTAGCGAAGGACTGAAATAATATTTAAATGACTCTCGCCGCGCTCTCTTTTCTCTCACATGCGCACACAGGCTTACACACACACACACACACACACACACACACACACACACACACACACACACACACACACACACACACACACACACATACAAAATCTGCTCCTGCAATAAATCCTCTTTCCTTAAATCAGAGAACACATATTGTAAGATCTTGTGACCAAAAAACTGATATAAAACCTTTTCAATACTGAGTGATTTAACCAAAGACAAGTTCATCATGAAGATCCCCTTTTATGTTACCAAAAGTATCTTTCATACTTAGGCAAAGGTAATATGTGGAAGGGGTGTATTTCGGATTTTAAAGATAGTACAATACACTGCTTTGTAGGTGGCATTTTCAAATGCAAATAAATCCCCAAAGTATAATTTCAAATTCCATATTATGTTATGATGAGAAAATAACTTTGACATGTGTATCCTATTATAATTGGCTTGGTTTTGTTTTTAGTACAGAACAGAAGTCACTGCAGTCCATTCTAAAACAGCCCTGTAATTAGTAACATAAAATGTATGCTAAGTCAATTTTTTATATCAAAGCAGAGGACTGACTCTTACTGTGAAAATAAATTGTTCAATTACTGCTCCACTAATGGAAGAGGTGTAAGTCAGGTTGTCAAGAAGCTAATTTCCCTCTATTCTCAAGCGATTCATCTTTTTTTTTCTGGAACGCTAGTAATTCCATTAAACTGGCTCCGTCACGTTGGCGTTGCATCATATTAAAGTAAGAAGAAAAAAGAAAGGAACAGTCGCGCCAAATGTTTACGCATCTGAATCTTGCATCGATTTTGTCTTGTACAGAATTACGAATCAGGCTACTAATGTGTAGCACTATGCAGAGGAGCGTCATTCCACATGACAACCTTGCTCATTCTCCTTACTGTATGTTAAAGTAACGATGGACTGTGGTTTATTTTTTAGTTAATTGAGCTGTTCTTTCCATAATATGGACTTGGTCTTTTGCCAAATAGGTCTAGCTTCTGTATACCAACTCTATCCTTGTCACAACACAACGGATTACAAATTAACTTTTAACAAGGCACACCTGTTAATTGAAATGCATTCCAGGTGACTAACTCATGAAGCTGGTTGAGAGAATGCCAAGAGTGTGCAAAGCTATCAAGGAAACAGGTGGCTACTTTAAATCTAAATATATTTAAGATTCTTCAAACACTTTTTTGGTTACTACATGATTGTGTCATTTCATCGTTTGATGTCTTCATTATTAATCTACAATGTAAAAATTGTAAAAAAAATATTAAAAACTTGAATGAGTAGGTGAGTCCAAACTTGACTGGTACTGCATGTCATACTGTACATACAAGAATTGTATGTCTATTGGTCAATCAGGAATAGAAAGACATGCTCATTGGCTGCTGTTTTGATATGTCAGTGAGACACACTGGGCCAATAATAACCATCAAAAGACACCAGGTTATCTCCCATTAAACCAGCAATCACCCACACAGCTGATCTCAATAACATTGGCCAGAGATTAATGCTCCCTAACACAGATGTCGAGGGTCTCCTTCAGTCTTGATTGGCAGCCATCATTTTTCAAGACCATTTAACCCTCTGGTTGGGTATTGTCATCAGACCAACTATGTCCTACTTGATGAGCAGACTAAGGGCGACTATATCATCATTCCGTACAACTGAAGAAAAAAAAAAATTCCTCAAAAACAAAAGAGGATCAAGGCACTCTTCATGTGGTTCATTTAAAATGCCTTTATTTGTATGGTATGTTCTGTCACGCTGGTGTAAAGGATTTGGAGACAGGCGCAGGAATACGTCACCTGGGTTTTTAATACACCCTAAACAAAACACGTATACAAAACACTGGGATGTTCCCAACCAAAAGAGTGAGGGTAAACCTCGTAGAACCCGTAATACACAAAACATGCAGCACAGGCTGAGACAACACACGAACAATAATCGACAGCCCTATGGAGAAACAAAGGGCACATTTATACAAACACAATCAGCGAGGAATTGGAATCAGGTGTGCGTAATGACACCGTTCAGTGCAGCATAGAAGGCCGGTGAGGTCGACCTCCGGAACTGGTGAACAGCATGAGCAGCAGTACAGGGGGGATTCGTTACATGTTCAATGGAAACAAAGTTAAAAAACTTTGGCCTTCATCAGGGAATACCAAGATTTTATAATACAATGTCCTCTTTTGAACAGCTTTTCCCAATCAACCCTGATTTGAAGATGGAGTGAATTACAGAATTGATTGGACAATACATAGTGAGCAATACTATACACATTAAAAAGTGATACAGTGTTATCAAACATGCATCTCAAGGCTAGAAGCATCAGAACCCGTTGAAAGTTAGTTCTAACCTTGAATACAACTGGGCAAAGTGTTAACAATAGGACATACTGTATATTGTATAGTACACTAGAACACAGCAAACACACTTTGTTTATCACAACACATCTTCTATGGCAATTTACCCGACACGTTGTATAATTTGAAATCTAATGTTGATGGTTAAGCCTCAAATTTATGTAATTCATTCAAGGTGCAATATGTAACTTTTTGGGCAACCCGACCAAAATCACATAGAAATTATCTGTCATGGCAAGAGCGAAGAAGTGTTAGATCTGATATGTTCTATGCTTCCCGTTTCTAATTTTTTATTTTTTTTGTCTTTTACTTTCGGTTTTGCACACTAGCTTTAATCAGCTGAAATGGAGGAAAAATATATAAAAATATATTTCACATCCATTTAGATGGCACAGTGAATCTCTATGCTATACTTGCTTGTTTTGTTACATAAACAACATTTCTACAAAATATTTGAATATTAGTAACCAGGAAATGGCAGAGCGATTTCTGCATATTGCATCTTTAAATACAATGGTCTTTAAAATAACATAGTCTGATATGGTCATTTCTTATCCAGATCTGAGGGAAAATATCCCTGGACAATCAAGTAAATCGTGATTGAGTTATATAATCTATATTTTTTTTCACAAATGACAATGTAGTCTATAAAGTAATTTTCAATGGCATATATTATAGGCTATTGTTTTACCATTTAAGGAAAGAAGCTTGAATGAAACATAGGCCTACAACTTCTATATTCTTATACTCCAATAAATATCTGTACATTCATCAGCCTTACGGTTTCCGAATCTCCTGATAAGTCGATATTTCATTTGGTGGCGCGAGTAGAGAATCTAGACCAGCTGTCTGGTATCATAATCTCTTGACACAGTAAAAACGACTTGTGGGTTTTTCATGGCAATCAAGATTAGTTTAGCCCACAGGTGCATGTAATCTCCCATTAATAGGTTATAAGAAATCCAGTGGTAACCATAAGCGTGTTTAATTTGGCCTGTACGTTGCAATCGAGTTCAAGGGAATGGGATGTCCTCTACAAGGTCGGCAACGTCACAAAGGTCGCAAAATGTTTGTAACTCCGGACATTAGGGAATGTATCAGGCTCCAGTGCAGAGTGTGCATGTGGGTGCATGTGGGTGCGTGTGGGTGCATGTGGGTGCGTGCAGGTGTGTGTGGGTGCATGTGGGTGTGTGTGGGTGCGTGTGGGTGCGTGTGGGTGCGTGTGGGTACATGTGGGTACATGTGGGTGCGTATGGGTGCATGTGGGTGCATGCGGGTGCATGCGGGTGCATGTGGGTGCGTGTGGGTGCATGTGGGCGCATGCTGGTGCATGCGGGTGCGTGTGGGTGCGTGTGGGTGCATGTGGGCGCATGCGGGTGCATGTGGGTGCATGTGGGTGCATGTGGGTGCATGCGTCTGACCGACCAGATCTGTTAATTTCCCCTCATCAATGTTGCCGAATTTTCCAAGAGGGAGAAAAAAAAAGAAACACTTTTAAAAACATCTTACCAACCAGAACAATGATGACATCAAAATAAGTAATGACATGGAGACACAAGTTTGACAGGTTCAGCAGCTGTAGCTTTAGTGTCACCCCTTATTGGCATCAGACAAGTAGCTTTAACGCCTAAATATGAGATTGTGTTGTTCACATGTGTTGTTACGCCACAGCATCTCTCACCATCACCTACAGATTGGTAAATACAAATAACAGGGTCGTGAAAACATTTTACATTTTTAATAGTACGCAATTTAACATGAATTAGTTGTCAGTCTAATTGTGCTAAACTATGTTGGCTGACGCAAAATACAGACGGATTATTATTCCACTTGATCTCTCTTGAGATATGTTGTCATGTCTAGTGGCAACAAGGTATCACTCTGAAACGAGTCATTGCTTGTCAGTCTCTCGAGTGTTGTTAATTAATAACCTCTTAAGGACCCTCCCCTTATTTCCCCAATTTTAGCCTAAAATGACACCCAAATCTAACTGCCTGTAACTCAGGCCCTGAAACAAGGATATGCTTATGCTTGGTACCACTTGTGTAAGGGTTATTTGACCAATATGGAGAGTGATGGAGTGCTGCATCAGATGACCTGACCTCCACAATCACCTGACCTCAACCCAATTGAGATGGTTTGGGATGAGTTGGACCACAGAGTGAAGGAAAAGCAACCAACAAGTGCTCAGCATATGTGGGAATTCCTTCAAAACTTTTGGAAAAGCATTCCAGGTGAAGCTGGTTGAGAAACTGCAAATGTGTGCAAAGCTGTCATAAAGGCAAAGGGTGGCTACTTTGAAGAATCTAGAATCTAAAATCTAAAATATATACACCTTTTTTTGATTCCATGATTCCATTTGTGTGAATATGTTTGATGTATTCAATGTTATTCTACAATGTAAAGAAAAAACCCTTGAATGAGTAGGTGTTCTAACTTCTGACTGGTACTGTACATGACGGTCTCATTGCTGATGTGCCATTGATTTTTATCCAAAGGTCTCCATGATAACACCTTACAATGTATTTCAACCCTCTTACAGACTTATCCCATCTGTTTGTGCTGTGACAGAGGCACTGACTAACAGATGTATTGAAAACCTTGAATAAACACAGTTTCTTCCACACACCAAGAGTCATGGTGGCATTTTGATTGAGCCAGTGTGTGAGTATTTATATCTTGCTCTAATCATAACCAACTTCTTGTAACTTATATAAAAGGATAGGTAATAACCAGTGAGGGTGGTGGTGGAGTGGAGGAGGTTGGTGGGTGGCCATGTCAAGAGATTTCTGTAAAGGAACACCACCCGAGGCCTCTGTCCAGTACCTTTCAACCATTCTGCTCCATTTAATGTACATTACTGTCACTACCGCTGTCCCCCCGCTGCAGAGGGCATTAGACACTCACCTCACAGGAGCCTGCTACACTACCAAATAATAAGCCGAAAGTCAACAGAGAGCTTTTACATAGCAGTCAGTCAGACACAGCACAGAGAGAGCTTTTACATAGAGGTCAGTCAGACACAGCACAGAGAAATATATTTTAAATTTGAGATGCTTCATAGTAGCCACCCTTTGACATGATGACAGCTTTGCACACTCTTGGCATTCTCTCAACCAGCTTCATGAGGTAGTCACCTGGAATGCATTTCAATTAACAGGTGTGCCTTGTTAAAAGTTCATTTGTGGAATTACTACAATCCTTCTTAATGCACTTGAGCCAATCAGTTGTGTTGTGACAAGGTAATGTTAGTATACAGACGATAGCCCTATTTGGTAAAAGACCAAGTCCATATTATGGAAAGAACAGCACAAATAATCAAAGATTACTGACAGTCCATCATTACTTTAAGACATGAATGTCAGTCACTGCAGAAAATTTAAAGCACTTTGAAAGTTTCTTCAAGTGCAGTCGCGATAACAATCAATCACTATGACGGAACTGGCTCTCATGAGGACCACCACAGGAATGGAAGACCCAGAGTTACCTCTGTTGCCGAGGATAAGTTCATTAGAGTTACCAACCTCAGAAATTGCAGCCCAAAAAATGCTTCACAGAGTTCATGTAACAGACATCAACTGTTGAGAGGAGACTGTGTGAATCAGGTCATTGTGGTCGAATTGCTGCAAAGAAACCACTACTAAAGGACACCAATAACTTGCTTGGGCCAAGAAATACGAGCAATGGACATTAGATCAGTGGAAATCTGTCATTTGGTCTGATAATTCCAAATTTGAGATATTTGTTTGCAACCAGTATGGCTGTGAGACATATAGTAGGTGAATGGGTGATCTCCACATGTGTATTTCCCACCATGAAGCATGGAGAAGGAGGTTTGATTGTGTGGGAGTGCTTTGCTGGTGACAGTGTCTGTGATTTATTTAGAATTTAAGGCACAATTAAAAAGCATGGCTACCATAGCAATCTGCAGTGATACGCCATCCTCTGTTTTGCGCTTAGTGGGACTACCATTTGTCTTTCAACAGGACAATGACTTAACACACTCCCAGGCTGTGTAAGGGCTATTTGACCAAGAAGGACAGTGATGGAGTGCTGCATCAGATGACCGGCCTCAACAATCACCTGACCTCAACCCAATTGAGATGGTTTGGGATGATTTGGACCACAGTGAAGGAAAAGCAGCCAACTACTGCTCAGCATATGTGGGAACACCTTCAAGACTGTTGGAAAAGCATTCCAGATGAAGCTGGTTGAGAAAATGCCAAGAGTGTGCAAAGCTGTCATCAAGGCAAAGGGTGGCTACTTTGAAGAATCTCAAATATTTGTTTCACTTCTTTGGTTACCTCATGATTGTGTTATCTCACTTGCCTAGTTAGATAAAGGTAAAAAAAAATATATATATATTAACATTAATAATATCTTTATACTTCAAGGGTTCCTAAAATAAACAAATAGCAAAATGATCCTTGGTATGACCATCTTAAAATTATTCCGTATGTTAGCTTATTAGAACCCCCTCCCCTGAACTGCTTGGTGTGTGTGCGTGTGCGTGTGTGTGTGTGTGTGTGTGTGCGTGCGTGTGTGTGTGTGTGTGTGTGCGTGCGTGCGTGCGTGCGTATCTAAGCTGGTGAGGTGCCAAAGCAGTTACCCGTTCATATGGGTCCCATTAACGTGGCCATAGGGGCCTGGCAGTGACAACCGGCGTTTTTTACCGTCGTCCTCCGCTGCGCTAGATTTCTCGTGGTAATGTCACCTAATCTGCCTTAGCATTTAATTAAAGAGCTGACACTTGTGCCTGGCACAGGTCTGTTAGAACAGTGTAGAACGAGTTTTAAAATTAGTCTCGGATCACTGCACACACACATATGAACACATAGATTTGGGGACATGCAACAATAGATGCCGATGCCGATGCCGATGCAGAGAGAGAGAGAGAGAAGCAGACCATTACTATCCTACTGAAATGTCCTAACACGCAAGGGACAGCTGGATGTTTACAACAAAGTAATACAGCCGGCACAATGAAATCAAAGAAGGTTTATCTCCTCCACATTACTACGAATCAGACAGGGTACGGAGCAGCTCAAGCTTTATCAGCTTAAACATAGTCAGACAGGGTACGGAGCAGCTGAAACATAGTCAGACAGGGTACGGAGCAGCTCTTTATCAGCTAAAACATAGTCAGACAGCACATAAAACATTTGCCTCCAGTTAAACAGCAATGATTGTAGTCTGATGGTGACTTTGCTGCTGACAGGAGCAGCATAGCCAGAAGTAGCTAGCTAGTATCTAAGTCGTTGGACATAAACATTTATATTCACCCATTTGTTTTAGGGACTTTGTGTGTGGGGGGGAGCTGGATGTGTACTTCCCATTATTCACATATCAGCCACGATTTAATCGCAGAGCTGCTTTTTTTCTGTCTGTTGGCTAACCAGGAACATTTCCACAAAACTAGGTACTGTCCCTGGAATACGGGGACGTCTGGTCACCTTATTGAAAATAATTGTGATGTCTAAAAGACAAGATGGACCAACACGAATGGTGGCCATGCGCTGTCCATCACCTGCTGGGCCTGGGTCTTGACGAAGACTGAGTACCAGTCTGTTTGTGATAATTTTCCAACTCCTTGTCGCTCATTGTCATGACAAACAGATCTGGGATCAGGTTAGATTCAACATGTAGATTAGTCGGGAAATGAACAGGAAATGACAACTGATGTTCCGTGGTCAGGCAATTGCCGCTGCACCTCATGATGTACCAAAGGTACATGATATACTGTAGGTACATGATATACCGTAGGTACATGATATACCATAGGTGCATGATATACTGTAGGTACATGATATACTGTAGGTACATGATATACTGTAGGTACATGATATATTATAGGTACATTATGTACAGTAGGTACATGATATACTGTAGGTACATGATACATTATAGGTACATGATGTACAGTAGGTACATGATATACTGTAGATACATGATATACTGTAGGTCCTTACATGATATACTGTAGGTACATGATATACTGTAGATACATTATATACTGTAGATACATGATATACTGTAGGTCCCCACATGATATACTGTAGGTACATGATATACTGTAGGTCCTTACATGATATACCGTAGGTACATGATATACCGTAGGTACATGATATACTGTAGGTACATGATGTACTGTAGGTCCTTACATAATATACTGTAGATACATGATATACTGTAGGTCCTTACATGATATACTGTAGGTCCTTACATGATATACCGTAGGTACATGATATACTGTAGGTCCTTACATGATATACTGTAGGTCCTTACATGATATACTGTAGGTACATGATATACTGTAGGTCCTTACATGATATACCGTAGGTACATGATATACTGTAGGTACATGATATACTGTAGGTACATGATATACCGTAGGTACATTATATACTGTAGGTACATGATATACTGTAGGTACATGATATACCGTAGGTACATGATATACTGTAGGTCCTTACATGATATACTGTAGGTCCTTACATGATATACTGTAGGTCCTTACATGATATACTGTAGGTACATGATGTACTGTAGGTCCTTACATGATATACTGTAGGTACATGATATACTGTAGGTCCTTACATGATATACCGTAGGTACATGATATGCTGTAGGTACATGATGTACTGTAGGTCCTTACATGATATACTGTAGGTACATGATATACCGTAGGTACATGATATACTGTAGGTCCTTACATGATATACTGTAGGTCCTTACATGATATACCGTAGGTACATGATGTACTGTAGGTCCTTACATGATATGCTGTAGGTACATGATGTACTGTAGGTCCTTACATGATATACTGTAGGTACATGATATACCGTAGGTACATGATATACTGTAGGTCCTTACATGATATACTGTAGGTCCTTACATGATATACCGTAGGTACATGATGTACTGTAGGTCCTTACATGATATACTGTAGGTCCTTACATGATATACTGTAGGTCCTTACATGATATACCGTAGGTACATGATGTACTGTAGGTCCTTACATGATATACTGTAGGTCCTT
Organism: Oncorhynchus clarkii lewisi; assembly: GCF_045791955.1. Classification (NCBI taxonomy): domain Eukaryota; kingdom Metazoa; phylum Chordata; class Actinopteri; order Salmoniformes; family Salmonidae; genus Oncorhynchus; species Oncorhynchus clarkii. The sequence goes on from NC_092152.1 coordinate 8,784,361, forward strand.
ACATGATATACTGTAGGTCCTTACATGATATAGGTAGAATTCTCACCAAGACAGTTGATAACATCTGACACATTATAAATTGTATGAAGATATTTTGAATATTATGAATCAAATTTTTTGAATCGTTGAATTGTTTTAAGATATTCGGAATCATATTAAGATACTGTTTGAATCATATTATGATACTGTTTGAATCACATTAAGATACTGTTTGAATCATATTATGATACTGTTTGAATCACATTAAGATACTGTTTGAATCATATTAAGATACTGTTTGAATCATATTATGATACTGTTTGAATCACATTAAGATACTGTTTGAATCATATTAAGATTTTATGAATCATATGAAGATACTGCTGTTAATGCTTTCAATAAAACCCAGATAAGAGAGAGAAATTATGCATGGAAGGCCTTTAGGTGTGCCACATCTGGCTTGGCAGGCCTTTAAGTTTGCCAGACCAGGCTTGGCAGGCCTTGAAGTGTGCCATACCAGGCTTAGCAGGCTGCATACATTGTTGCACTTGCGTGATTCTTTATCAGGCACAAATTATGAAGCTCCAGCTATTTGCATGGCCAAGGGAATAAGGGAATTAATAGCGGCAGACATTAGGAGACATTCATCAAACTAATTCCATAAAGAGGTTTCTCCAAGACCTGGACTAATGGACTCATTAGTCCAACCATTTTACCTTAAATCTCCTCTGACCTCCCACCCCCTCTTTCCTACAGTCCAAAGACGTGGTGATGCTGTCAAGTAGAGCCAAAATGCTAAGGAGTCATTTATAGCTATTGTATGTCGCAAGGGGTCGCACATTTACTGTCTTAATATAATCCACCACAAAGCAATTAAGAAATTGTGCACAGAAAAAATAGAAAAGTAACACTTTCCTCGATGTGTGTTCTTATTCAATGTACATGCTTCATAATATACTGTATACCAAAAGTCCTAAAGTGTTACACTACTACAGATGTCATTTGGGCCAGCAGCAACAGGATTTTGAGTTTGATTTATTGTCGACAGCGATTCTTACTGGGGTCCGACATATAACAAAAAAGACATTACAGGAAAAATACTTTACAATTAACATACAGTACCAGTCAAAAGTTTGGACACATTCAAGGGTTTGTATTTTTTTTTTAAACTATTTTCTACATTGTAGAATAATAGTGAAGACATCAAAACTATGAAATAAAACATATGGAATCATGTAGTAACCATAAAAATGTTAAACAAATCAAAATATATTTTATATTTGAGATTCTTCAAAGTAGCCACCTTGATGACAGCTTTGCACACTCTTAGCATTCTCTCAACCAGCTTCACGAGGTAGTCACCTGGAATGCATTTCAATTAACAGGTGTGCCTTGTTAAAAGTTAATTTGTGGAATGTGTTGTGACAAGGTAGTGGTAGTATACAGAAGATAGCCCTATTTGGTAAAAGACCAAGTCCATATTATGGAAAGAACAGCTCAAATAATCAAAGAGAAATGACAGTTCATCATTACTTTAAGACATGAAGGTCAGTCAATGCAGAACATTTTATTTTATATTTGAGATTCTTCAAAGTCGCCACCCTTTACCTTGATGACAGCTTTGCACTGTCTGTATTGCTCTACTCATTTCCTTTCACAAATTACATTGTGAGCCTTGGTTTTTCATTTATTTCCACTGAACGGAATGGCAGCTTTTTATGCATGCTGTATTTGATTAGAGGCACTATTTTTAGATGATCCCCAAGGTGTAAGTATTTCAGAGACAACATTGAGAAGTATTGGCAAGACACCTTGCATCTGATGAAGTTGAGGGAAAATTCTGAGAGAGACTATTAGGGGGAGCTTGTTACGCTGTTTTGAAAACATACCTGTCTTCTACGTACTGAAAAAACATCCAGTCATATAGTATATTAGTTGATTACATCAGTAAGACACACTGGGCCAATTACAACCATCAAATGCCACCAGATTATCGGCAGCTGATCTCTCGTTAAACCACCAATGTGCCCTAAAATCACCCGCACAGCTAATTGCAACCAACATTGGCCAGCGATTTACTGCTCCCTGACTCAGATGTTGAACTTATCTTTTTGGCAGCCAACATTTTTCATGACTATTTCGCCCTCTGGTCGGTATTATCATCAGAACAATTAAGTCCTACTTAAAACTTGTTATGGCTGCAATCCCGATATCGGGATAAGTGTCATCAACAACCGCTGAATAGCATAGCTCTGCATTCAAAAAATATTACTACAAATATTTACTTTCATGAAATCACAAGTGCAATATAGGAAAACACAACTTAGCCTTTTGTTAATCCACCTGTCGTGTCAGATTTTGAAATTACGCTTTTCAGCGAAAGCAATCCAAGCGTTTGTGTAAGTTTATTGATCGCACAACAAAACATTAAGTACACTTAGCATCAGGAAGCTTGGTCAACAAAATCAGAAAAGCAATCAAATTAATAATTTACCTTTGATGAGCTTCGAATGTTTTCACTCACGAGACTCCCAGTTACACAACAAATGTTCCGTTTGTTCCATAAAGATGATTTTTATATCCAAAATACCTCCGTTTGTTTGTCGCGTTATGTACAGAAATCCACAGGAAAGAGCGGTCACGACAACGCAGACGAAAATTCCAAATAGTTTCCATAATGTCCACAGAAACATGTCAAACGTTTTTTTATAATCAATCCTCAGGATGTTTTTAAAATATATAATCGATAATATATCAACCGCAAATGTCTTTCACAGTAGGAGAGGGAAAAGCAATACATATCCTATCCAATATGCATATATTAGCAACTGAGACTGAGGAGCTGGCCGTTTACAATGGGCACCTTTTCATCCAAGCTACTCAATACTGCCCCTGCAGCCATAAAAAGTTAATGAGCACACTACAGAGGATTTATCTACTGTATTTGACAGTTGAAAGACAGTATTTCCTCATTTACCACATAAAATCTACTGTGGAAATTTACTCGACACGTATGAATGGATATTCATTTTGGTGTTATTATTTAGGGAATTGTTAGCTAGATTACTCGTTGGTTATTACTGCATTGTCGGAACTAGAAGCACAAGCATTTCGCTACACTCGCATTAACATCTGCTAACCATGTGTATGTGACAAATAACATTTGATTTGATTTGATTTGATTGGTTTCAGAGATGGTCATTTCTTATCCTGATCGGGGATAAAATATCACTGGACAATCCATTATTGAAATGTGTAACAAAATCAAGGAATTTGTGATTGAGTTCAATGTAATCTATATATTTTGATTAAATGAAAATATAGTCTATAACGTTATTTTGAATTACATATATTATTTTATAATTTAACGTGAAACATTTGAATGAAATATAGGCATATTACTTCAATATTCTTATGAGTATTTTTATACAACGAGAGAACAACTTATTGGCTGTTTTTTTTTTTTACTGCAATCAAGCTTAGTTTAGCCCACAGGTGCATTTAATCTGCAGTTAGTAGGGTTTTAAGAAATGCAGCAGTAACCTGCAAGATCTCATTAAATTCTAACTGTTTGTTCCAATCGAGACACTATTTCCGGGGTTGTTTCAAAGACTTTCCACCTCCCAAAGAACAACAACAATTTGAAAGTCAATTATAATAAAATGAAATAGTTTTTGCTGTGTGTGTCATTGCTTTACCTTCATTTACCATCATTATACTGACATTTAATTTTGTATTTTTTTAAAAATTGTACCTTAACTAGGCAAGTCAATTAAGAACAAATTCTTATTTTCAATGATGGCCTAGGAACAGTGGGTTAACTGCCTGTTCAGGGGCAGAATGACAGATTTGTACCTTGTCAGCTCTGGGATTTGAACTTGCAACCTTTCGGTTACTAGTCCAACTCTCTAACCACTAGGCTACCCTACCACCACATCATGTTGGATTGGTCTTGTCTTAAAAAAAGTTTTTGGAAAACAGACACTGATAGCATGTTTATTGTAGCCTGTGGTAGCAGCTCATGGCTCATTTTGCTCACCGGTTCTACAACAGACTGTGGCCAACGTCACTTATGGTGACTGTGAATTGGCCATGGTCCTTGCACTGTAGGGCTGTTTAACTCATTGGCTGCCAACACATGTCCACATTTTAAGCTTGCCATAACACCTTGAGGTCGCCTAGGCAGAGAACTCCTGTCCATTTTGTAAATATTTGTAATAATTAATAGTTTGAATCCAGCACGTTTTCCAGACTGAAGTTGTCATAAATATTTGTAATAATTAATATCATTTTTCTCTACAAACTTTTTGTTTTATTAATTAACTATTGGTTTAGCTTATTATTATAGACTGCATAGTTTGAATCCAGCAGGTTTTCCAGACTGAAGTTGGCACTTGGTTTTTGGCTAGCTAACTAGCTAGCTAGCTTATGTTAGCTTGCTAGCAGGCAATGTTTGGATTAGATTATGCCAACTGTCTGGAGGTTGAGGATGGAGAGTAGACCAAATACAGAGGTGTACAGAGATGACAAATTACCATGACGACTCGACTATAAGGCGGCTTCTGTCGCATCGAGACTGCCGTAGCATCACCCAAGTGGTATTTTGGTAGTACTGAAGAGTAGTTAGCTAGCTTCTAGTCCCGTGGCTAGTACGGAACTCTGACTTTGTTGCACTGAGTCCTACTGCGAAGCCACAGACCACATGGATGGCGAGACAATGTGATGACAACGTGCAGCCTTCCGCCTGCGTGCTCCTAGCTCTCCCCTTTGATAACCTCCTCCCTCTGCTGACCTCACGTTCTCCACATTCAGTCTCTTGAACGTCGATCTACTTATGATGATTAACTATGTTGTTTTAAAAAAAAATATATGTTGTTGTTTCTTTACAGTGCTTTGCGATAAATTATTACATTTAATTTGACCACCAGTGGTTCAATAAGTGATTGCTAGGTGGTATATAAAATGCTTGTTTGGGGTTTAATGTCTTCACTCGGTATAGTGTGAATATTGTTTTACGATTTGAAATAGTAGTGACTTGGAAACATCAAACAAAGCCATTTGGACTATTTCTGTTGACAGAAAATATGAAAGCATGGCTGTGTCGAATTGTCCCATTAGATAATGTTACGTGTTGGAACTCATATGCAGAGTCTGCACTAAAACAAGATGTCTTTTGGCAGCTCTGTTTGCTTTATCTGACAATAGGCAAGGTGGTGTTGATTACACTGCCAGCCCCATGGAAAGAGAGAGGCAGCTAAATATGTCCCTCCTACAGACATTATATCTGCTGCTGCTTCCTGCACACTGAGAGGGATTAGGCACAAGTCCCCCTCCAGGCTTTCCACAAAACACCACTGGAGGAGTGTGTGTGTGTGGTGTGTGTGTGTGTGTGTGTGTGTGTGTGTGTGTGTGTGTGTGTGTGTGTGTGTGTGTGTGTGTGTGTATGTGTGTTTTTGTGTGCATCTGTGTGTGTGTGTGTGTGTGTGTGTGTGTGTGTGTGTGTGTGTGTGTGTGTGTGTGTGTGTGTGTGTGTGTGTGTGTGTGTGTGTTTTTGTGTGCATCTGTGTGTGTGTGTGTGTGTGTGTGTGTGTGTGTGTGTGTGTGTGTGTGTGTGTGTGTGTGTGTGTGTGTGTTTTTGTGTGCATCTGTGTGTATATGTGTGTACGTGTGTGAACATGCGTATGTTTGTGAGTGTGGGTGTTTGCGCCAGGACAGCTGTGAGATAAAGTAAGAAAAAGGGCGAGAGATTAGAAAGGTTGTTCTTTGATTGAGAAAAATGTGGGAGGAAGCCTTCTGGTTTCAGCTATTGTTGCTTCTCTTTGTAAGATGGACAATAACAATGTGTCGTTTGGGTGTCAGAGTCACTGGATTCAGATATTTTATTTATCCAATTTTATTTATTCAGAATTCGGATTGTATTTCCTCATAATTTGCGGACATGAAATTTGGAGACCCAAGCTATAGGTTTCTGTAGCGGCGAACATACTGAGTTGATTTACGTGCTATAGAATATGTATCATGTTAGATGTTAGCAACTTTCGGCAACCACCGTCAGTAATACTCACGTACAGTGTAGTTGTTCCTGAGGGTCAATAGCATTACTGGATCATATTAGGCTAACGTTGTACAGTAATTTAGGACATGTAGCCTATTAGAATCATTACAGAACTCAGACCACACGTAGCAGTTTAAACCTGGAGGCTCCCAAATGGTGCTGAAACTGAGATAAATGTCCATTTATTTAGATTGCTTACTTTCATCGATATTCGGAACCGTTCTTTCCATATATTCTACTTTAGATTGAATGTATTGTTATATATTACTTGTTAGATGTTACTGCACTGTTGGAGCTAGAAACACAAGCATTTTGTTACACCCGCAATAACATCTGCTAAACATGTGTATGTGACCAATAACATCTGCTAAACACATGTATGTGACCAATAACATCTGTTAAACATGTGTATGTGACCAATAACATCAGTTAAACACATGTATGTGACCAATAACATCTGTTAAACACATGTATGTGACCAATAACATCAGTTAAACACATGTATGTGACCAATAACATCTGTTAAACATGTGTATGTGACCAATAACATCTGCTAAACACATGTATGTGACCAATAACATCAGTTAAACACATGTATGTGACCAATAACATCAGTTAAACACATGTATGTGACCAATAACATCTGTTAAACACATGTATGTGACCAATAACATCAGTTAAACACATGTATGTGACCAATAACATCAGTTAAACACATGTATGTGACCAATAACATCAGTTAAACACATGTATGTGACCAATAACATCAGTTAAACACGTGTATGTGACAAATACAATTTGATTTCATTTGAAAATTCTAACTAAAGGGTATACAATATTTAAAGGGATGGCTTAGGATAAATGCACTGAAAACCTTATTGAGGGAAAACTCCACAAAAAAACATCTGTTGGCCAACATGTGGGAGAGTTTTCATTGGTTGGATTAAATCTATTCAGTGTCTGCAAGGTAGCCATACCTGTAGAACGCGTTACATGTCTGGATAAGGTAAGTCTGAATACCAACTGTGTAGGAAAGGCATGTTTATCCTTAATCTGAATCGTCTCCTAGGACCCCAACCATTTTCAGACAAGACGGCTCAACACCAACTTCATTTTTAGCCCATATGATGGCGGAGCACTTGTAGGCTAGCGAAGGACAGTAGTGTGTGCAGCTCTCTCCCTCCAACAGTCAAACAGTGAGTTTTGGAGAATTCACGAGAGTAATTTAACACGTTACATTACAGCAATGTAAAGTAACACTTTGCTTTTAATAGATACAAATAGTAATTGTAATCTATTTCAGGCAACACCACCAAACACGGATCATATGTTTAGACCTGGAATGAATATCTGGTGAATATTATCCAGCTAGGTAGCTGTAAAGTGAGGTGAATAAGGGAGTCTGACAACTTAGTGCTGCTGTACCATTGTCTGTTTACTTAGCCATTAGCGTAGCATACATGGGACATTGCATGTCATAGTTAATGATGTCCCACACACCCCACTTATAGTTTACTGTAAGGTCACCAATCACCAGTCTAGTCAACATTTGTGTAAGATCAAAGCTTCATGTGGTCTAATGCTGTGAAATTGTCATTGTCTTATAAGTGTATGTTTGGTTAGGTCAAGTTTGTCACCACTTCAATCAACAATTTCCTCAACCCTACAATCATTCCCTCTGATTAGCATTCCCAAGCAGAGTTATGCAAAACAATCACAGCAAATGGTTATAGGGGCATATTTGTATTTGGTACATTTGTATTTTCCCAGTCGTCTGTGTCTAGGAACGGGTTTGATAGAGAGCAGCAAACTAGGAGAACAACAAAATGGCTCCCTCAAGAATAGACGAGGTAAATTAATATTGTTAGTAAACTTGTGGGGAATCAGTCAGTCGACTTCAAATGAGTAAAAACAGTGTTTTGATCAATCCACTAACCATTTTCAGAATTTGCATAAAAGGAGGGAAAAGAGAGAACATGTAGAATGAAGATGATAGCCTTACTAACAAACTCAAATGAACAGCGGTCCAACACAAAGAAAATGTCTGATTAATTAATAAGTGTTTGGTTTCTGTTTAAAACTTTCAAAGGCAGCGGGGGATGCATTGATTTCTATTAGGCGTGAATCAACCTTGTTCACCAGAGTTGACAGCAGTTTGAAAAATGCCCCATCAATATTCATGTTATAGCTCTGCATAGATTACTAAAAGCTCAGAGCTACCTCTTCTGACTGGAGGTAAGAAAATCTAAATGAAAATGTTCTGTTCAGATTTGCCGAGCTCGTATAACTCATCTCGGAGGACTTGACGGAAGATCTGAGAAGGAGGCGGAGGAAAAATTGGATTTCTACTTTCCCTAGGACCTGAGTACCTGAGTTATGTTCTTACCTTGAAATCGTTTGACTGGCAGCTAGGCTTTCTGGACTTCAGTGTTAAAAGAGGTCAGAGTCGATTTCTCCCTCTCGCTCAGCTGTGGAACTTGGAACTGGTTCAATAGCACCTGGATGGATGTAGGGTACCGCCACTGTCCAAACACATTGAAGTCCTTGTAGGCATGAATTGGAATTGGAAAGAGGCTAAGGGGTTGTAATGCATTAGAGGGTGGCTCTTCAAAAAAATGAATACTTCTATTTTTTGATTGGAGGCCATGTATCTACACAGTAGCGCGCATTGCTCTTTACATGTCATAAATGCAAACCTATGAGTCTGCAACATTGCTGAAATAAATGTCAACTTTGGCATATATCACCCCTGGCTCATTGTTTTGGGAAGACACTCAACATTGTTTGGAGGGTTTTCGATATGTTAGCTATCTCTGAGTTTCCCCCAGGGAGTTGATATGTCAGCTATCTCTGAGTTTCCCCCAGGGAGTTGATATGTCAGCTATCTCTGAGTTTCCCCCAGGGAGTTGATATGTCAGCTATCTCTGAGTTTCCCCCAGGGAGTTGATATGTTAGCTATCTCTGAGTTTCCCCCAGGGAGTTGATATGTTAGCTATCTCTGAGTTTCCCCCAGGGAGTTGATATGTTAGCTATCTCTGAGTTTCACCCAGGAGGTTGATATGTTAGCTATCTCTGAGTTTCCCCCAGAGAGTTGATATGTTAGCTATCTCTGAGTTTCCTCCAGGGGGTTGATATGTTAGCCATCTCTGAGGCTCCCCCAGGGGGTTGATATGTCAGCTATCCTTGAGTTTTGCCCAGGGGGTTGATATGTCAGCTATCCTTGAGTTTTGCCCAAGGGGTTGATATGTCAGCTATCCTTGAGTTTTGCCCAGGGGGTTGCTTGGTAAGTAAACAGCATTTGAAAAAATGTCAGCGTGTAAACCTGCCGTAATAACATGAAATGCATATTGAGGAGGGCTTCCTGTGATTCTCAAGGGTGTGCTAAAATCAGATCGGGCTCTCTCCAAAAGAGCAGCACGTTGTTTGTCACCAGAAATGAGAACATGAGCTGTTACAGTATTATTTCATTGAACCTTAACATAATTAAACCGTTTTTTCATGTTGAAATTAATATTTATTGTATGCAAGAGAAACCGTTGGAGAGTTAAAATTGAACCTCCATCAGGTAAAACACGCCAGACATTGTATCCTGACATTTTTTAGATTCACTTTTGTTTTAGCTAATTAGCTGTTAACCATACCAGCATGGTATTAATATTAGTCAGTGTTTTTTGACAAGCTGGTTGGTTGGGTTTAGCAGAGCTGTCTTGTGGTTGTATGTCCATAAAGTAGTGTTTAAGCTGAGATGTAGTGAGCATTCAAATAGAAACAGATAGAATACCAAGAGCACTTGTAGTTCAGGAAGGATGAAAGCTTTTGACAACCAGATGTGTGTGTTGAAAATGGTGGAGAGAGAGAGACAGACAGACAGACAGACAGACAGACAGACAGACAGACAGACAGACAGACAGACAGACAGACAGACATGAAGAGAGCGAGGGAGACTGAGAGAGATGGAAAAGAGGGAGAGAGTATGAAGACCCTCTGGTAAAATTTTGCAGTGCCTTTGTTTTCATCTGAACCCAGTCTGAAAGGGAAGACCAGGAGAGGAAATCCCAAATATTTAACTGGTCCAACAAAATAAGGCAGTCTGCGACTCTATGCAATTTATCCTGGAAAGTGATTCAACCCACATAATTTTACTTAATATCAATCTGCAAGTATCCGAGCCAGAACGGCCCATCTCCGGTTTCTGTAGTGTTAGCTTGATTTACAACTACAAACTGGGACAGGGCACTAGTCTATTGCATGGCCTACATCAACCTATACCTCTGGGCAAATTCATTTTTACAAACATTATACAACTGCTGCACTGCAGCTGACTGCTGTTCCCCACCTATGGTGTGCAGATAGCTGGGGAACAGCCATGAACAAAACATTTGAATATCCATTAGCAGTTATGTACAGTAACTACAGCTAACTACCAGCAAAACACTGTTACTGTTGGACAGTACCAGTCCTCATGCTTTTTGGTTTCTATGGATAGGACAGAGCAAGGAACGAGTGAGCTGAAGTAGCAGTGTGCCGGAGTCAACCGTGTGCTGTACGTGTGATCAAATCAAATCAAACTTTATTTGTCACGTGCGCCGAATACAACAAGTGTAGACCTTACCGTGAAATGCTTACTTACCAAGCCCTTAACCAACAGTGCAGTTCAAGAAGAGTTAAGAAAATATTTACCAATTAAACTATAGTAAAAAAATATATAAAAAGTAACACAATAACATAACAATAACGAGGCTATATACAGGGGATACCGGTTCCGAGTCAGTGTGCGGGGGTACAGATTAGAGGTAATTTGTACATGTAGGTAGGGGTGAAGTGGCTATGCATAGTTAATAAACAGCGAGTAGCAGCAGTGTACGGAAGCAGAGAACACAGTCTATGACTTGGGTGACTGGAGTCTCTGACAATTTTATGGGCTTACCTCTGACACAGCCTATTATATAGGTCCTGGATTGCAGGAAGCTTGGCCCCAGAATAGTTTTTTTTCAGGTTGGTACGCTTCCGGCTGGTGTACGCCGGGTTTTGTTTTCGTACCCGTGCTTTGTGGCAGCCGGTACTCACTTGTTCACTGCCTCACTTGTTCTTTGGGCACTTGTTTTGTGACGCGGTTGGATCCTGTTTTAAATATTGCCTGAGTAAAGTGCTTTGTCCACTCATCTCTGCTCTCCTGCGCCTGACTTCCATGCAGCAGCTACACCCACCCCTTGACAGAATTTCACACCACAATATGGTGTCAGCAGGAGCAGGTGCCCCTGGTATAGGGGTCGAGGAGCACGTCCGGGAGCATGCAGCGATGCTCCACCATCTCGGCGCCGCCATGGACCGCGTCGTCCAAACCATGGACTGCTGGGAGAGACAGGGAGTTCCTCCAGCGCCTCCACCAGCACAACCGGGATCTTTACTACTCGCCACCCCTGCACCTGGTCCCAGTGGGATTCGTCTCGCCCTTCCGCGGGAGTATGATGGGACGGCTGCACGCTGCCAGGGATTCCTGTTACAGCAGGACCTCTACCTGGCAACCGTCACCAGGCTCCATCGGGCCGGGAGAAGGTGTCCTCCCTAGTATCGTGCCTCTCGGGGAAAGACCTGGAGTGGGCCAACGCCGTGTGGGGAGAAGGAGATGCGGTGCTGGACCATTTCGAGGATTTCACCCGCCACTTCCGGGCAGTCTTTGACCTCCCGCAGGAGGGTAGAGCATGAGGGTAGAACGTCTCTTCCATCTGAGGCAGGAGACGAGGAGCGCCCAGGAGTTCGCAATGGATTTTCGGGCCCTGGCCGCCGGCGCGGGATGGAACAACAGGGCCCTGATCGACCACTATTGCTGCAGTTTGTGCGAGGACGTCCGTCAGGAGTTGGCCTGCAGGGACACCACCCTCACCTTCGACCAGCTGGTGGACCTGTCCATTCGGCTGGATAACCAGCTTGCTACCCGCGGACATCCAGAGCGGGATCTGTCGGTTCCATCCCCCAGCGCCACCGCTCCGATGCCCATGGAGCTGGGAGGTGCTGCGCTCAGGGAGACCGAAGGAGGTTCCGTCTCGTGCACCATCTGTGGCCGCAGAGGTCACCCTGCCGGTCGGTGCCGGGTTGGTTCCTCTGGGGTCGAGGTAGCAAGCAGGGCACTCTCACCCAGAATGGTGCCGGCTTCTCACCCAGGTCTCCACCGTGCGCATTCCCCCCGAATATACCGATTTGGTTATCGCCTTTTCCAAAAAAGAAGGCGACACAATTACCACCCCATCGACGGGGGTATTGTGCGATAAATCTCTTGGTAGACGCCGCACTTCCCAGGAGTCACGTGTATCCCCTGTCACAGGCAGAGACGGCAGCTATGGAAACATATGTCTCCGAATCCCGAATCCCTTCTTTTTATGAAGATGGAGGGAGGTCTGCGCCCGTGTATTGACTATAGAGGCCTAAACCAGATCACTGTGTGGTACAGTTACCCGCTACCTGTCATAGCCACAGCGATTGAGTCAATGCACGGGACGCGCTTCTTTACCAAACTAGATCTCAGGAGCGCTTACAACCTGGTTCGTATCCGGGAGAGAGACGAGTGGAAGACGGCGTTCAGTACTACCTCCGGGAATTATGAGTACCTCGTCATGCCGTACGGGTAGATGAATGCTCTTTCAGTCTTCAAATTCTTTGTAGCCGAGATTTTCAGGGACCTGCACGGGCAGGGTGTAGTGGTGTATATTGATGACATTCTGATATGCTCCGCTACACACGCAGAGCAAGTCTCCCTGGTGTGCAGGGTGCTTGATGGACTGTTGGAGCATGAACTGTAGGTCAAGGCTGAGAAATGCCTGTTCTTCCAACAGTCCGTCTCCTTCCTAGGGTACCGCATTTCCACCTCAGGTTTAGAGATGGAGAGTGACCGCATTTCAGCCGTGCGTAATTGTCACGTAAGGAGGTGCAGCGGTTTCTAGGGTTTGCCAATTACTACCGGAGGTAGCGGCTCCCATTACCTCACTGCTGAAGGGGGGACCGGTACGTTTGCAGTGGTCGGCTGAGGCGGACAGAGCTTTTGGTCACCTGAGGGCTCTGTTTACCTCGTGGAGACATTGGCTTGAGGGGGCTAAACACCCTTTTCTCATCTGGACTGACCACCGCAATCTGGAGTACATCCAGGCAGCGAGGATACTAAACCCTCACCAGGCAAGGTGGGCCAAGATTTTTGGACGTTTTGTTTTCACCCTTTCTTATTGACCAGGTTCCCAGAACGTGAAGGCAGAAGCACTGTCCCAACTGTATGACACAGAGGAGCGGCCCATGGATCCCACCCGCATACTCCCGGCTTCCTGCCTGGTGGCGCCGGTAGTGTGGGAGCTGGACGCGGACATTGAGCGGGTGCAACGTGCAGAGCCCACTCCTCTCCAGTGTCCCGCTGGGCGTCTGTACGTTCCGTTTGCTGTCCGTGACCGGATGAACAATTGGGCCCACCAAAACTCTCTCTAAAAGCATTCACTTATTCAAAAGTTTTATTTGAACCCTAAATGCTTCTCAAGTAGATTACTAAGAAAAGCTAATCCATTGTTAAAAATTGCCTATTTGCTTTTGTGCAGATTGCCATGTCTCATTTTCAATTATTTGAAAATGATACTATTTTCAAAGATTCTCATTTTTCAAACAAGCATTTCAGAGCTGGCTACAATTTCAATTTCATCCCCCTGAAAAGATAGAACAAATATTATGACTGAACTCAAATGTGCTGGTTGATAAAGTACCTGTATTTATGGAAAATATGATTGAAAAGGGTATTTTGTTCTTAAATGATATTCTAAATTGGACTGGTAGAGTTATGTCCTTCATGGAGTTATCAGAATTGTACGGGAAGGTCTGCTCAATCCAAGAGTACAACCAGTTGATTACAGCAATACCCCAAAAATGGAGGAGGCAGGTGGCAGCGGGAGGAGGAAGGGAACTGGTCTGTCTGCCCAATATAAAAGATCAAAACTTGCGGAGGAATAAAAATAGCATAAATAAGTATACCAGTTTCATTTGAGGACCAGGATGTTGACAACTGTGCCATACAGTTGGGCAGGTGGGATGGTAGCGTTCCACCTGGCCAACATCCGGTGAAATTGCAGAGCGCGAAATTCAGACTTAGGATAGGGGGCAGCATTTTCACTTTTAGATGAATAGTGTGCCCAGAGTGAACTGCCTACTATTCTGTCCCAGATGCTAATATATGCATAGTATTAGTAGTATTGGATAGAAAACACTCTGAAGTTTCTAAAAGTGTTTGATTGATGTCTGTGAGTATAACAGAACTCATATGGCAGGCGAAAACCCGAGAAAAATCCAACCAGGAAGTGGGACATCTAAGGTTTGTAGTTTTTCAAAGCTTGGCCTACCAAATACACAGTGGGATATGGATAAAGTTGCACTTCCTACGGCTTCCACTAGATGTCAACCGTCTTTAGAAACTTGAATGAGGATTATACTATAAAGGAGGGGCTCATGAGACCTGTTTGAGTCAGTGGTCTGGCAGAGTGTCTTAGGCTCGTGACGCGTGCTCCCGACAGAGTTTTTGTCTGGACGAAGTGCTCGCGCCTCATGAAGATGAATTAGTGGGCTGAACACACTAACAACAAGTGGCTATTTGGACATAAATGATGGACTTTATGGAACTTTATGGAACAAATCAGTCATTTATTGTCGAACTGGGATTCCTGGGAGTGCCTTCTGATGAAGATCATCAAAGGTAAGTGAATATTTATGGTGTTATTTCTAACTTCTGTTGATTCCAAAATGGCGGATATTTCTCTGGCTGGACTGGGCTCTGAGCGCCGTTCTCAGATTATGCTTTTTCTGTAAAGTTTTTTTGAAATCTTACACAGCGGTTGCATTAAGGAGAAGTCTATCTTTAATTCTGTGAATAACAGAATCTTTTATCAATGTTTATTATGAGTATTTCTGCAAAATCACCGGATGTTTTGGAATCAAAACATTATTGCACGTAAGGCGCCAATGTAAACTGAGATTTTTGGATATAAATATGCACATTATCGAACAAAACATACATGTATTGTGTAACATGATGTCCTATGAGTGTCATCTGATGAAGATCATCAAAGGTTAGTGATTAATTTTATCTATATTTCTGCTTTTTGAGACTCCTATCTTTGGCTGGAAAAATGGCTGTGTGATTTTTTGACTTGGCTAAGACCTAACATAATCATATGTTGTGCTTTCGCTGTAAAGCATTTTTGAAATCAGAGACGATGGGTAGATTAACAAGATGTTTATCTTTCATTTGCAGTATTGGTCTTGTTTATGTGTGAAAGTTACATATTTCAAAAAAATAGTTTTGTATTTCTCGCACTGCCTTTTCAGCGTAATGTTGTCGAGGGGTTCCACAAGCGGACTGTCTGCGCTAGAAAGGTTATCTTCTTGTTAATCCAGCCGATGTGTCAGATTTGAAAAAGGCTTTACGGCGAAAGCACACCATGCAATTATCTGAGGATAGTGTCCCGCGCACTAAAGCATGAAAAACATATTTCAACCAGGCAGGTGCGCCACGAAAGTCAGAAATAGCGATATAATGAATGCCTTGCCTTTGATGATCTTATTCTTTGGCCCTCCAAAAGGTCCCAGATACATCACAAATGGCCCTTTTGTTCGATACTGTCCTTCTTTATATCCATAAAAACTCAGTTTAGCTGGCACGCTTCAGTCAATAATCCATCCAGTTTCCCTCCATCAACATGCATACAAAATGAATCCCAAATGTTACTAATAAACTTTTACAAACAAGTCAAACAACTTTTATAACCAAACCTTAGGTACCCTAAATCATAAATACACAATACAATTTAAGACGGGGAATCGTTATTGTCTTTACCGGAGAAAAATACCAAAGAACTCGTTCTCTTCCACACGCTTGAAACACTAAAGCCAAGATGGGAGCCACCTAGAAAAACTACAATTTCTGGCTCATTTTTCCAAAAAACAGCATGAAACTCTTTCTAAAGACTTTGGGCACGCAATTCATCCAGATGTGAAAATACTGCCCCCTACCCAAGAGAGGTTAAGGAAGTCTTGAGGTATTGCTCACCTGAGGTAGAGTACCTTATGATAAGCTGTAGACCACACTATCTACCAAGAGTTCTCATCTATATTATTTGTAACCATCTATTTACCACCACAGACCGATGCTGGCACTAAGACTGCACTTAACCAACTCTATAAGGCCATAAGCAAACAAGAAAATGAAGTGGCACTCCTAGTGGCCGGTGACTTAAACTTAAATTAGTTCTATCAAATGAAAATTTGGTAAATTGTCACATGTGGAGAAAGGAGAAAAAAAACTCTACACCACCTTTACTCCAGACACAGAGATGCATACAATGCTCTCCCCCGCCCTCCATTTGGCAAATCTGACCATAATTATGTCCTCCTGATTCCTGCTTACAAGCAAAAACTAAAGCAGGAAGTACCAGTGACTCGCTCAATACGGAAGTGGTCAGATGACGCGGATGCTACGCTACAGACTGGAATATGTTCCGGGATTCATCCGATGACATTGAGGAGTATACCACCTCAGTCATCGGCTTCATCAATAAGTGCATCAACCTTGAATCTGCCTGTCCTTCAGTACCTATTGGACTCTGAACTGGTTTTGACCTTTTGCTTGTACACAACCATTCTCTTGTCTACACCGTTTTGGTTTAAAAAAAACTTTGTAAGACTCCAACCATCTGCCCCCTGTGTCTGCATCTGGGTCTCGCCTTGTGCCTTGATAGTACTAACTGATCAGGCCAGACCCAGCAGACTTGGACACGCTCCGCCACGCTGTCTCTCTGCAGGGAGCCACCATTAGAAGACATGAGGAGTTGCTACAGGGCCTTTTGGAAGGGCTTAGTTCCAAAAGAAATGCCACAACGATAGGTTAAAACTTCTTATGGCTAGGGGTTCCGCTAGTGGCACCCCTCGACAACATTCCGCTGAAAAGAAAGCACACAAAATTCAAAAATATTTTTACATACATTAAAGGCTATTATAGAGCAAATCAGGGAGTTAGCTCAGAGGCTGCCTGCCACCTCTGAAAAACCCCAATCAACCAGTATTTTTTTTCCCAACCTGTGGTGAGTTTGTACAGCCTATCCCGGCTCCCCGAGAACCCCGCTTACCTCCTCCATGAGTGATATTTGGGGAATCCTGGTACCTGCCGGGGTTTCCTATCTCCAGCGCTCGCTTAGTTTTTTAGCTACAGCCATCTTTGTTTCCTTCAGACCAATCGAAGATAGCGTATATTATTACATTAATGACGGGAAGGGCGCTCTCCTGGGCTACGGCAGTTTGGGAGCAACAATCTGCCATTTGTGGTCATCTGGAGGAATGTATGGCAGAGGTGAGAAAGGTATTTGAGTCTCCGGTATCCGGGAGAAAGGCAGCCAGTAAACTACTTGACTTAGGTCAGAACTCCCATAGTGTGGCAAACTACGCAGTTGATTTTCGCACTTTGGCTGCCGAGAGTGCCTGGAATCTGGAGTCTCTCGTCGATACTTTTCTGCACAGATTATCTGAGGATGTAAAGGATGAGCTGGATGCTTGGGATTTGTCGATGGACCTCGACTCCCTTATCGCTCTAAACATTAAAATTGACCGACGCCTAAGGGAATGCAGGAGTGTGAGGTCTGGTCTCGAGCACACTCGTGAAACAATTATGGCTCATTCACCTTCGAGGAAATCCTGAAGTCTCCGAAGGCAGCTTTTCCGAGAGGATTCGAAGCCACCCGAGCCCTCTCGTCAATCTACGTCAGGTGAGTTGGATACTCCTGAGCCTAGGCAGTTCGGAAGAGCAAGGTTATCAGTTGGGGAACTCTCACGGAGGATGAATAGTAACTGTTGTCTGTGCTGTGGAGGGGAAAGACATTTTACCTGCCCTATTAGGAAACCCTTGTCTCTAGTGGGTACCATTACTATGGTGAGTCAGACTGTGATTTCCCTAATTCCCATCACCCACACACCGTTTTTTGTGCTTGTGCTGTGGGGAGACCAATCTAAGTCTCTCCAAGTGCTCATTGACTCTGGGCTAATGAGAGTTTTATGGATGCCACTATTGCTTCGGAGCTTGGTATTTCCACTCAGCCTCTCTCTGTTCCCATGGATGCTAGGGCACTAGACGACAGCTCTATAGGGGAAGTCACCCATAGTACTGTGCTCGTTCAATTATGGGTTTCTGGTAACCACAGCGAGACCATACAGTTCCTCCTCATTGCATCTCCCCATGTTCTGGTTGTTTTGGGATTTTTCCTGGCTCCAAAAACACAATCCTGTGATTGACTGGACCACGAGCTCCATCCTGGGTTGGAGCCCATTTTGCCATTCCCACTGCCTTCAAACAGCACAGCCTTCCCCAAGTCGTCTTCCCCAGGATATTTGCAAGACTGTGGATGTCTCTGATATTCCCCCTGAATACCATGACCTCCTGGAAGTGTTCAGTAAGGCACGTGCTACTTCCCTTTGACCGCGCCGTCTTATGATTGTCTTCTCCCAGGCACTACACCACCTCAGGGTTGGTTTTATTCTCTGTCCAGACCAGAGACCAAAGCTATGGAGGAGTACATTGAGGAGTCTCTGGCCACTGGGGACGTCCGTCCATCTGCATCTCCTGCATCTCCGTCCATCTGCAATTTTCTTTGTGGAGAAAAAGGACAAGACCCTCTGTCCGTGCATTGACTACCGAGGACTTACCGACATCAGTTAAAAATCGTTACCCCCTACCTTTCCTCTCCTCGGAATTTGAAACTCTCCAGGGGGCCACCATGTTTTGGAATGCCTACCACCTGGTTTGGATACGTGAAGGGGATGAGTGGAAGACAGCCTTTAACACAGCCAGTGGACATTATGAGTACCAGGTCATGCCATTTGGACTCACCAACGCCCCCACGTTTTCCAGGCTTTGGTAAACGATGTGCTCCGGGACATGCTAAACCGTTTTGTGTTCGTCTTCCATGATGACTTCCTGTTTTTTTCCCGATCTGCCCAAGAACATGTCCTTCATGTCAGACAGGTCCTTCAGTGCCTCCTGGAGAATCGACTGTTCGTGAAAGCCGAGAAGTGTGAGTTCCACCGCTCTACAATTATCTATCTGGGATATGTCATTGCTGAGGGCAATGTTCAGATGGATCCTGGAAAGGTGAAATCAGTGGTGGATTGGCCTCAACCAACGTCCAGGGTGCAGTTGCAACGATTTCTTGGTTTTTCAAACTTCTACCGCCGTTTCATTCGGGATTACAGCACCCTGGCGTCCCCCCTCTTGGCACTCACCTCCCCCAAGGTACCATTCCAATGGTCTCCAGCTTTCAACAAAGCCTTCGTGGACCTGAAGCATCGGTTCACAACATCACCCATCCTCATCCATCCGGACCTCTCGTGTCAATTTGAGAAGGAAGTTGATGCTTCAGATGTTGGAGTGGGGACCATCCTGTCCCAGCAATCTGCCCAGGACCAAAAGCTTCATCCCTGTGCCTTCCTGTCCCATCGTCTCAATCCTGCAGAGAGGAACTACGATGTAGGCAATCGAGAACTACTGGCGGTTAAGATGGTGTTGGAAGAATGGAAGCACTGGCTGGAAGGAGCAGAATAGCCATTCTTTGTCTTAACCGACCGTAAAAACTTGGAATATCTCCATATAGCCAAGCACCTCAACTCCAGACAGGTTCGGTGGGCCCTCTTGTTCACCAGATTTAACTTTAACACAATTTCCTACTGGCCAGGGTCAAAGAATGTGAAGCCTGACGCCCTCTCCCGCCTGTACAGTTCCTCTGCCACACCCTCGACCTCCGAAACCATTCTCCCTATCTCGTGCCTTGCTGCAGCTGTGGATTGGGGTATTGAGAACCTGGTTCACGAGGCGCAACACTCCCAGCCTGGATCTGGGAGTGTTGGGGCCCGGCTAACCGGGGGGCCCGGCTAACCGGCTGTTTGTCCCTAACCCAGTTCGGTCCCAGGTCCTGGAATGGGCTCATTCCTCCAGGCTGGCCTGTCATCCAGGATCCAGTCATACACTAGCCTTCCTCTGATAATGTTTCTGGTGGCCCACAATGGTTCCTGACGTCACTGCCTTCGTCGCCGCATGCACAGAGTGTGCTCAGAACAAGACTCCACGGCAAACTCCCTCTGGCCTCCTTCAGCTACTACCGGTCCCTCATTGTCCCTGGTCTCATATAACTTTGGACTTTGTCACTGGGCTCCCTCCGTCGGATGGCAACACCGTCATTCTGACGGTAGTCGATCGGTTCTCCAAGGCTGCACATTTCATCCCTCTCCCCAAACTACCTTCTGTCAAGGAGACTGCCTAGTTTATGGGGCAGCTTGTCTTCCGGATCCATGGACTCCCGGTAGACATGGTCCCGATCAGGGTTGTCGTCTCAGTTCTGCAAGGCATTCTGCACCCTTATTGGGTCGTCAGCCAGTCTTTCATCTGGATTCCATCCAAACCAACGGTTTGTCGGAGCAAGCCAACCAAGACCTGGAAACGCTCTGAGATGCCTGGTCTCAACCAATCCCACTACCTGAAGCCGACAACTGGTCAGGGTGGGGTGTGCCCGGAACACCCTTCGCTGTTAGGTCATGGGACTCTCTCCATTTGAGTGTTCTTTGGGGTATCAAGCTCCACTCTTCCCGGAACAATAGGAAGATGTCAGGGTACCCTCGGCCCAGATATTTGTCCGCTGATGTCAACATAGCTGGAGATGAGCTCGGTCAGTACTTCTCAAGACCAATTCCAGGTATCGTCGACAAGCAGACCGTCGCCGGACTCCAGCTCCCCGCTACCGCATTGGGCAGAGTGTATGGCATTCCACACGGGACCTGCCCATGCGGGTAGAGTCCCGCAAACTGTCTCCCCATTTCATTGGTCCTTTTCCCATCTCTCCAGTGCTTAGTTCCGCTGCTATCCTTCTTGTGTTACCCCATACCCTCCGCATCCACCCTACTTTCCATGTGTCCAGAATTAAGCACATGTCTGTCCTTTGTCTTCTGTTTCCAGGCCCATCCCTCCCCCCTGGGTAATCGATGGCCAGCCAGCGTATACGGGGAGACGCCTCCTGACGGTTTGACCACGGGGCAGGGGTTTCCAGTGCCTGGTTGACTGGGAGGGTTATGGCCCAGAGGAGAGCTGCTGGGTTCCTGCTAAAGACATCTTGGACCCGGCCCTCATAGCCAATTTCCACCCGGCCAGCCAGGTGTCCCTAGGGGGGGGGGATACTGTCGCACCCTGATCTGTTTCACCTGTCCCTGTGATTGTCTCCACCCCCTCCACCCCCAGCTGTCGCTTTTTTTCCCCAGTGTATTTATCCCTGTGTTTCCTGTCTCTCTGTGCTGGTTCATCTTGTATGTTTTCGGTACCTATTGGACTCTGAACTGGTTTTGACCTTTTGCCTGTACACGACCATTCTCTTGTCTACCCCTTTTTGGATTAATAAACATTGTAAGACTCCAACCATCTGCCTCCTGTGTCTGCATCTGGGTCTCGCCTTCTGCATGATAATTTCTGATGTCCAGAAGTTATTTTCGGTCATAAGACACGGTAGCAGCAAACTTTATGTACACATTAAAAAAATAAGTTACAAACAACGCAAAAATAAACCTAACAAAATAACACAATTGGTTAGGGGCATGTAAAATATCAGCCATCCTTTTCATTTAAGGACTCAAGCATGAGCCGCAGGACTCAAGTCTGTGCTTTTTATGTGATCAGGAGGCAGAGGCTTAGACCGCTAGTTTGAGCCTCTTTTAAATGGTATTAACAGATCTATGATGTGCTTTGATATTGCAGCATATTTCAGCACATGTACAGTATCAGAGGGTTGCCAGATCTTATTATCATTCCGTCTTATCCGCAGAGCCTCCCTTCCTCAGAGGGTTGCCAGATCTTATTATCATCTAGTCTTATCCGCCGAGCCTCTCTTCCTCAGAGGGTTGCCAGATCATATTATTATCACCCAGTCCTAGCTATTAGACCTAGCCTCGGGGGGGGGGGGGGGGGGGGGGGGGGGGTTACGGCCTTAACAGGGAGCCAAGCACCTGGGCAGAGCGAACGTGGAATTGTGGGAAAACGGTGTGCTGAAATAGGGATATTGGCGGTAATGAAAGCCCCTCTATATGACTCTCTGGAGTAGTCTAACAGTGGAATATTATAGCCAATGAATAATCCATCAACATAGAGAGAGAGCGGTTCCACTCTGTCACCCTGCACCCAACTCTGTTTACACTCAAGAAAAAAAGAGGCTCAAAGCTCCAAAACAGTACATGGCTAATAGATGGAAGATTTTCACTGACGCATAGGAAATGTTTACACAAGCACGTTCAGGGGCCTGCGAGAGACAATGGAATGTTGCTGTTCAGGATGAATAATGTATGAACTAAGATAAGTTGGATTTAGATTGTGAAGGAATGCCAGAGACAAAGTCAAATAAATGAATTCGTACTGTCACGTTAATCAAAATGTTGTGCATTGTTAAAAGTAATTGACTAGACAATTCAACAATCCTGTAAATCTCATGAGTCTAAAACTCCCCCTCTCTTGTTCTGTCATCATCAAATACCTTATTTACGGCCCACAAGACAAGACGTCCCCAACAGCTCAGAGCTAATGGTGCTGAAATATACAGCTCTACCTTGCAGCTCTCTTCCATATCTTCTTCGTTTTCTTCTCTCCATACCCACACGGGACCCAGTACTACTCTCTCTGTTCTCTTGTGTTCTCTTCCTCTCCTCCTACCATATATGTTCTCTTCCTCTCCTCCTACTATCTCTGTTCTCTTGTGTTTTCTTCCTCTCCTCCTACCATCTATGTTCTCTTCCTCTCCTCCTACTATCTCTGTTCTCTTGTGTTCTCTTCCTCTCCTCCTACCGTCTCCTCTTGTTTCACCTCCTTTCCCCCTTCTCTCCTCTCCTCTTTTCCCTCCTCCCATCCCGCCTGCTATTTTGCTGTAATATTCTAGTCCTGCAGAGGGTGCTTGTGTGATTCTCCATCCAGGCATCCACACATCCATCAGCATTAGTGCCTAGTGCTGACTCCACACCAAGTACAGGAAGATAGAGGCAGCATGACGGAGTGGCTCTGTCGTTCACATCACACAGGAATATGAACACGTTCAGTAATACTGGCCGGTATATCTTTCATATTGTGAACTAATTCAAGTGATTTTTGTTTAGGATAATTCATCTTCATGCCTGGACTGTGTTGGTGCAAGCACGCCTCATTATCAATGCCAATGACCCTGTTTTCAGTGTGTCACAGCCTATCTTGTTGCATTTTAACACATCATGCTGGTTATACTTGGATCACTCCAAACATGATAGGACATTAGCGTGGCGTGCTTTCAGTCATTTGAGAAAATGTCTGTGTCTGCCTTGTAGAGCAATGAGCTATATTTCCTCTGCTTGGAATGCAAACCGATTTGGGAGATTTGTCCCGTCTACACGACTGTAAACAGTAACAGTGCTGTGTTCTTCTCGACTGAGGTATATGAAAGAATAATCATCCCAATCATTATTTTCCAGAATCAGCTATCAGAAGCACAACACTGTGTGCTTTGGAAATACTTACTGCGCAATCTATAAAATATTAGCTGACATGGGCTAATTGAGTGGCTGTCAGTGACTAGCAAATGTCGAAATTGCACGTTGTGTATTCTGCCATCCTACATATACATAGTACGCAGTACTACTTCTAGACTCTGTTACTAAAAAGGTCAAGCGTTCCTTTGCAGCAGGATTTACTGCTGACTCGGAGCAGTGGTAGATGACTTTTAGGCAAATTATCAGCATGAAGAATGAGGAATCCACATGCCTGGGGCTAATTGAAAAATAAATATCTCAGAAAACTATTTCAGGTCGAAATAGTACATCTACAATTTACAACAAAAGAAAGAGTGAGAAACTTGTAAGGAAAACTTGTTGTTTTGCGAGTCTAAATTGAGTTGCTCGCAAGATGGAGAAGGAATTTAACAAAATTGTGCGAAGAGCTTTTCAAAGACATGATAATTGAGTGTAAAAGGGTGATGGCAACATCGTAGGGTTTTTCTTTTTTGTCTTTGAGGAGCTGTTGAGAGCCTGTCGTAAAAAAAAAAACAAGAGCACATGGATAGTAAGCATCTCTCTGTTTATCCCCGTCTTAAAGCTCAACCAAGACCAGACACTTAGATACCAGATACAGGGCCGGCTATAGTGTTTTGGGGGCCCCAAGCAATATTTGGCAACACATTTTAGTGGCCCACCTCTTGGCAGTGGAGATAATTTTTTTAAAGATAATTTCCTGCCATGACAAATACATATTCATAGGACATCTGAGTGAAAGTGACTAACAAAATCAGTGGGGGCCCCCTGGAGATCAGGGCCCCCCTGGAGATCAGGGGCCCCCCTGGAGATCAGGGCCCCTGGGCGAGTGCCTTGCTTGCCTGGTCAATAATTTGGCCATGATTACAACAAGATCTAGATAGCTGGCTAGTCTAACTTACTGCACAATCTATAACATATTAGCTGACATGGGCTAATTGAGTGACTGTCAGTGACTAGCAAATATCGAAATTGCACGTTGTGTATTCTGCCATCCTAACTCTCAACAGTATGTTGAGCGCCAGACTGAATTCCTGGATGGGGGCCACCTAGCGGCCGTGGGGGCCTTAAGCGGCCACTTATTCCGCTTAGTGGTTAGAGCCGGCACTGACCAGATACATAGAAGACTAGATACACTCAGTGTCTTATTGACATTTAAAACCTGTTGATTCAATCGCATTAAGCCTCATTTATACTTTATGCAGTGCGGAATGCAAGAACTACAGCCAGTGTGATAGAAAAATTACGCATTTACCTGGTTTATTTGATATTAATGGTTAACAATTAATATTTAACTAATAGTAAGACATTTCTGTCCTGTTAGTGTCTGTGTTTTCATGGTCTCCAATCTAGTTCCCTGCAGCTAATCTGGGTGTGTGGTCACTGGAGATGGCTTGAGCTGACAAATGAGTTCAATACTGCATTACAAAGCCTGGAATGTGTTTTACTAGAGATAGTTTAGGAGTAGAACAATCCCTCATTGTCTAAAAAATCATCCTTGAATCTGGGAAACTAAGCCAGGGTGGAGTTAAAACAAGAACCCACTTGCAGATGACGACAGGATGGACCCAGAGTGGCTTATGATGCCCCAATTTGCATGGGATTGGTGGAATCAATCATGACTAAGAATTTTTAGTGTCAGCTATATATAGTACTCTGCATTTGTGTAAAGGTTAGGTTACTCGGTCCAACACTCAGGGGTGGAGGGAGGGGGGGGGGGGGTCGACCAGCCTCCATTATTGTAATAATTAATCGATATTAAATAAAGAGAATTGTTTGAATAAATGACCAAATCTCTCTCAGGATTGAATTTCCCCAACATTTTTGGTGAAAAGGATGGGATCTGCAACTTCACTTGTTGTCCTCTCCTGAATATCTGGGTAAACTCAGGGGATCAGACTCATTCACACTCATTATTTAGCAGCTATGATCTGAGAGGTAGCAGGCACGGGTGGATACCAGGTCTCAGACATAGTACTGAGAGAGGTTGGCTTGGACAATCTATCAATATGTGTTTTTTAAAAGATAAGAAAAAATAAAATGAATAAAAACATAATAGCCCCTGTTGAGAGTACACTCCGAGCGAGGTCTTCCTTAAGAGGGCCACAGCTGAGGTAACTAGCAGGACTGAGTTGATTTTATCAGAGTGTTCTTATTAAGTGAGGTATCCTTGGGCATAATTGTGAATTAGCCAGTTGCGGTCAACCAAAAGTCCAATCTGTGGTACTGACTTGATCACAGTAGGAATTGGTGAGATTAATGTAGAGTGGAGGACTGGAGCGCGGGTAATCTTGTGAGAAAACTCGGCTTGGTGAAACTCGTTGAATGAGGGACTATAGTGCAGGTGACTTGAAGTTCAAATTTTAACATGTATGTAATTGATCAAATGTTTTGTTAAATGAGGTAAACAGGTATGCCCTGGGCTACTATTGTTAGGTGTTATTGTAAGTATTTCGTTTTTCCTGATACTTAGAAAATACAAGGCAAGGTTGGATTTTTTTTACATAATTAGATAGGAGACATGGGTACTCTGTAGGTAGTTTTGCACATTTTGATAGACGTAAGATAATCTATACCATAGTAATCGCAGTAGGCGATATCCCAGTGTGGATACAACAATCCATTGTGGGACCACTAATTAGGCAATATGTTGATAATGGTATGAGTTTCCCTGTTCATGTAGACACAGTTTTGAAATCTAAAAACAGCGCTACTGGTTTTTCTTGTCTGTCTCATTTCCCTCTGTGTTTTTTGTTTGTGTTTTCTGTGACTGTGATATGTGTGTGAGTGTGTGAGGGCAGAAATAAGTGTTTATCTTCCATTTGGATAATAAGATATGTAGGGTTATCTTGGGGTTCCGTTCAACACTGCCCATCATGGAATTTCACAAGGTGGTATTATTAAGTGCTAGATGTTATTCTATTCTATTCCATTTCTGGAAGAATAGAGAACCGTTGAGAATTATTCCCATAGGGCAGCGTCCGAGAAACTAACGTTTTTGGGTACCGCTGGGAGTGTAATAAAGAGTGGTTGGAAACAGAGCGATTTTTTTAAACCTTAATTTAACTAGGCTAGTCAGTTAATAAACAAACTCTTATTTACAATGACAGCCTAGGAACTGTGGGTTAACTGCCTTGTTCAGGGGCAGAACGTTGTCAGCTCGGGATTTGATCTTGCAACCTTTTGGTTACTAGTCCAATGCTCTAACCACTAGGCTAGCTGCCGCCCCATTAATTAATGTGAGTACCTAAGATTTCCTACATTAAATATTGATTTTGTGAAGTCATGAAAAAAAATATAATGAAAAATGTTGTGTGTATAATCGATTACTGGAGATTTGACAAACTAATACTGGGAATATAATAAGATGCAAGTTAAACAACCCATAAAGGTTGTATGACTGTCTACAGGATCTGGAAGATAGTCACAGAAAAAGATCAGCATATATTAAAACCGCGAGGAGAGATGAGCAGAAATAACCATCGTAGAAGAGGTACAGTATAGCAAAGCCATAAAGATACTAATAGAAGTACACAAGCGTTCTACCAATTCGGCTCGAATATGGGAAATGCTCATTTAAATAGAAAATTCAGGGATGCAATTGTGACTTGGCAGAATGATATAAAAGAACAATCATTAGCTCAATACACCATTGTATTGACGTTAGCATTCTCTCAGCATAATCACACTAACTGTACTATTTGTGAAGTAATCTGAGTATAGACATTGTTGAATAGGGTACTTGGTAAATTTGCAAAAGGCTGTTTTGTTTGGATTTTAAAGCAGCTGTTTAAATGTACCAGAGCGCAGAATAACTGATGAATTTACCGATGCTCAATGCTGGTTGAATATGGCCAGTGTCAGTAGAAGTTAGGATTAAAAAAAATATATATATATTATTACCAGCAGCACAGTTAGTGACCAACGTTTTGAATAAACATGAAAAAGCCTAACCAGCTCGGCTAGGTGAGTAGAATGGAGAGTGAAGATTCTCTTGTTTGTGTCTGGAAGTAGCGTTAGCTAGAAAGCTATCCAATTTTAGCCAGTTAGCTTGGGTGCTTGACTGCCTTGTGGCAAGAAAAGTATAATGCATTACGAATCAGAGAGCTTGGATCAACCCTGGTCCTTGGCAGGTTTTGGGGTTGAATAATCCTTGTGGGAATCAAGGACAGTGGATGTTAGGTAACGTATTAAAATGGGCAGTGTATATGGGCTAGAGCACAAAGCATGTTTTTCGAATAGTCGAACTTTGTTTCACGCTGCATTTATAACAATCGCTAAAGGGTGTAGATTTGGGGGTTCGGTGTTGATACAATATGTAGTGAATTTGTTATTGCCATAAAAAGACGAAGAACTCGTATACCAAACATCGCCACATTAGTAAACTATGTGGTAGAGCAGGGTCACAAAGTATTATATGGTAAAGTACAACCGGAGATAACATATTTGGGGGTTTCGAGAACAATGCGACACATGAAAACCCTAGGGGTTTTAAATCTCGCGAGACACTTTATTTCGTTTTATTCTAAAAAATATAGATTAATTGACTTGAGGAAAGGGAGGAAGAGATATGAGTAACTAAAGTGGCCTCCCTGTGAACAGAAGTTGTTTGTTTTGACTATAATAAAAATGTCTAAATAAATTCACGTGGTAACATAACGTTAGATGGAAAGACAGACGTAGAGTACAGTATGGTTGAGATTGAAGAGGGCTTTCTGACTTGAAGGGAATGTAGGCCAGTTAAGGTAACAAAGGAGAGTGAGTCAATTGGAAAGTAAGAATTTCGAATTTTGAATTGATTAAGTATTGGGTCAAATGTATTTTCTACATTTGTCGCATTACAGGTTAATCTTAAAGTAAATTACTTTTAATGAGTGTGAAGCAGAGGTTGGTATAAAATATAGTGTAATATTGTTAGGTTTGACTACATGTAGGCATTGTCTTCTAGTAAGGACAGAATAAGCATGGTTTGGTTTCTTTTATTTTCTAAACCTTACGATGGGCGACAGTGACGAAGACATTGATAAGGAGGGTTGATGTACATTTAATGAGTGTTAAAACAGTATCTGAATGGTAATATATTATTAGTGTGTTTTATGCAACATTTTAGTAATACAAGGTACAAGGTTAAATAATGAATAGAGTGGTAATGGAGACGACTATGCCCGCTGCATTTGGGAGGGATGCTGCGATACAAGCCTTGTCATCTTTTTCAAAATAGCAGCAACAAATCCTCTGGAAAGCAGCGGGGCAGGAACATAGCAGTGTATGGGCTCAGTTAAATCAATAGGGGTTCATAGAGATTACGATCTTTGTGTTAAGGGAGACGCAAGAGACCACGTCTCAAACAACTTTTAAATAGATGCCTGGGATCAAATAGCACTGGTTCCTTATGCTAAAGAAATGTTTTGTTTCTCTTCCAGGAGAATGGGGGTAGTAATTTCCTCTCTCTTTGAAACGTTTCCTGAGGCTATGGTCTTGGGAGAGGGGTTAGTGAAATTCAGCAGTTTCATAGGTATAAAGGGATCCAGATTCGGTGGTAAAGAGGAGTTACCAAATTAAATATGGCCTGGCCATTTTTTGTTTTTTTTCCGGTATGGTTTACCACACACACACACACACACACACACACACACACACACACACACACACACACACACACACACACACACACACACACACACACACACACACACACACACACACACACACACACACACACACACACACACACACACACACACACACACACACACACACACATACACCAGCACACACACACAACTTACTGGTTATCGAGTGATATGTATCGAGTGATATGTTGGAATGTATCGAGTGATATGTTGGAATGTATCGAGTGATTTGTTGGAATGTATCGAGTGATATTTTGGAATGTATCGAGTGATATGTTGGAATGTATCGAAGTGATATGTTGGAATGTATCGAAGTGATATGTTGGAATGTATCGAAGTGATATGTTGGAATGTATCGAAGTGATATGTTGGAATGTATCAAAGTGATATGTTGGAATGTATCGAAGTGACATGTTGGAATGTGTGATATATGAAGGAGTGTATTGTCGCATTGTTTGTTTTGTTTGGTTTTGTTAAATCTCATCAGATTGGGTCTGCTCGATGATCAGGATACCTTCCTGATCCTGTGACTGATCCTATTACTCTGCGATGTGGTTGACAGTGAGTATAAACCAATTTGTGAAAATTGTTTCAACAGAATGTGATGTTATATTTTTTATTTTACATGTGTTTTAGAAATTGAATTAAGAATATTGGTAGTAGTAATGTTTTGTCATACAGTTGTTTGGATTTCTTGAAATGCTTGTCTGGATTTCCTGAATCAAAGATGCACTGAACTGAATTGTTGTTCTGATCTGTCCCTTCTCGGGGTTATAGTGGAGATGGTATCTAGATGAGTGAAAGGGATCATATGACCAAATGGTGTGGACCTCAAAACCTCCTCTAACCGGCTGAAGAAATGGAGTTCAATACGGCCCTGTCCTGCACCACCTCTACCGAGAGACCTGAGTTTCAGCCAGCAAACGGTTTACAGCATCCAGTTGACGTTATCAAATGCCTTTTCTCTCAGGAGTGCAACATAAGTCCACGTGGAGTGAGTATTGAGAGAGAGATCCATTCCAAAACTTCTCTCATATTGCTGGTATTTTTTTCACCTTTATTTAACGAGGTAGGCTAGTTGAGAACAAGTTCTCATTTGCAACTGCGACCTGGCCAAGATAAACCATAGCAGTTCGACACATACAACAACACAGAGTTACACATGGAAAGAACAAAACATACAGTCAATAATACAGTAGAAAAAAACAAAAAAAACAAAGTCTATATACAGTGAGTGCAAATAAGGTCAAATAAGGGAGTTAAGGCAATAAATAGGCCATGGTGGCGAAGTAATTACAATATGGCAATTAGACACTGGAATGGTAGATGTGCAGAAGATGAATGTGCAAGTAGAGATACTGTGGTGCAAAAGGAGCAAAATAAATAAATACAGTATGGGAATGAGGTAGATAGATGGGCTGTATACAGATGGGCTTTGAACAGGTGCAGTGAGCTGTAAGCTGCTCTGACAGATGGTTCTTAAAGCTAGTGAGGGAGATGGGAATCTCCAGATTCAGTGATTTTTGCAGTTCGTTCCAGTCAGTGGCAGCAGAGAACTGGAAGGAAAGGCGACCAAAGGAGGAATTTGCTTTGGGGGTGACCAGTGAGATATACCTGCTGGAGTGTGTGCTACGAGTGGGTGCTGCTATGGTGATCAGTGAGCTGAGATAGGGCGGGGCTTTACCTAGCAGAGACTTGTAAATAACCTGTAGCCAGTGGGTTTGGCAACGAGTATGAAGCGAGGGCCAGCCAACGAGAGCGTACAGATGTTGGGTAGTATATGGGGTTTGGTGACAAAACGGATGGCACTGTGGTAGACTACATCCAGTTTGCTGAGTAGAGGGTTGGAGGCTATTTTATAGATGACATCGCCGAAGTCGAGGATCGGTAGGATGGTCAGTTTTACGAGGGTATGTTTGGCAGCATGAGTGAAGGAAGCTTTGTTGCGAAATAGGAAGCCGATTCTAGATTTAATTTTTGATTGGAGATGCTTAATGTGAGTCTGGAAGGAGAGTTTACAGTCTAGCCAGACACCTAGGTATTTGTAGTTATCCACGTATTCTAAGTCAGAGCCGTCCAGAGTAGTGATGCTGGACGAGCGGGCAGGCAATGATCGGTTGAATAGCATGCATTTCGTTTTATTTGCGTTTAAGATCAGTTGGAGGCCACGGAAGGAGAGTTGTATGGCATTGAAGCTCGTCTGGAGGTTAGTTAACACAGTGTCCAAAAAATGGCCAGAAGTATACAGAATGGTGTCGTCTGCGTAGAGGTGGATTAGAGAATCACCAGCAGCAAGAGTGACATCATTGATGTATACAGAGAAGAGAGTCGGCCCGAGAATTGAACCCTGTGGCACCCCCATAGAGACTGCCAGAGGTTCAGACAACAGGCCCTCCGATTTGACACACTGAGCTCTATCAGAGAAGTAGTTGGTGAACCAGGCAAGGCAATCATTTGAGAAACCAAGGCTGTTGAGTCTGCCAATAAGAATGTGGTGATTGACAGGGTTGAAAGCCTTGGCCGGGTCGATGAATACAGCTGCACAGTAATGTCTCTTATCGATGGCGGTTATGATATCGTTAAGGACCTTGAGCGTGGCTGAGGTGCACCCATGACCAGCACGGAAACCAGATTGCATAGCGGAGAAGGTACGATGTGATTCAAAATGGTCAGTAATCTGTTTGTTAACTTGGCTTTCGTAGACCTTAGAGATGCAGGTTAGGATAGATATAGGTCTGTAGCAGTTTGGGTCTAGAGTGTCACCCCCTTTGAAGAGGTGGATGACCGCGGCAGCTTTCCAATCTTTGGGAATCTCAGACGATACGAAAGTGAGGTTGAACAGGCTAGTAATAGGGGTTGCAACAATTTCGGCTGATAATTTTAGAAAGAGAGGGTCCAGGTTGTCTTGTCCTGCTGATTTGTAGGGGTCCATATTTTGCATCTCTTTCAGAACATCAGCTATCTGGATATGGGTGAAGGACAAATGGTGGGGGCTTGGGCGGGTTGCTGTGGAGGGTGCCGGGCAGTTGACCGGGGTAGCCAGGTGGAAAGCATGGCCAGCCGTAGAGAAATGCTTATTGAAATTCTCAATTATAGTGGATTTGTCGGTTGTAACAGTGTTTCCTAGCCTCAGAGCAGTGGGTAGCTGGGATGAGGTGCTCTTATTCTCCATGAACATTACAGTGTCCCAGAATTGTTTTGAGTTTGTACTGCAGGATGCAAATTTCTGTTTAAAAAAGCTAGCCGTAGCTTTCCTGTATATTGGTTCCTAACTTCCCTGAAAAGCTGCATATCATGGGGGCTATTCGATGCTAATGCAGAATGTCACAGGATTATTTTGTGCTGGTCAAGGGCAGACAGGTCTGGAGTGAACCAAGGGCTATATCTATTCCTGGTTCTAAATTTTTTGAATGGGGCATGCCTATTTAAGATGGTGCGGAAGGCACTTTTAAAGAATAACCAGGCATCCTTTACTGTCGGGATGAGGTCAATGTCGTTCCAGCATACCCCGGCCAGGTCGATTAGAAAGGCCTGCTCGCAGAATTGTTTTAGCGAGCGTTTGACAGTGATGAGGGGTGGTCGTTTGCTCGCAGACCCATTACGGATGCAGTCAATGAGGCAGTGATCGCTGAGATCTTGGTTGAAAACAGCAGAGGTGTATTTGGAGGGTGAGTTAGTTAGGATGATATCTATGAGGGTGCCCGTGTTTACGGATTTGGGGTTATATCTGGTAGGTTCATTGATAAATTGTGTGAGATTGAGGCATCAGGCTTAGATTGTAGGATGGCAGGGGTGTTAAGCATGTCCCAGTTTAGGTCGCCTAGCAGCACGAGCTTAGAAGATAGATGGGGGGCAATCAAATCACATATGGTGTCCAGGGCACAGCTGGGGGCAGAGGGTGGTCTATAACAAGCGGCAATGGTGAGAGACTTGTTTCTGGAAAGGTTCATTTTTAGAAGTAGAAGCTGAAATTGTTTGGGTACAGACCTGGATAGTAAGACAGAACTCTGCAGGTTATCTTTGCAGTAAATTGCAACAGCGCCCCCTTTGGCAGTTCTATCTTGTCGGAAAATGTTATAGTTAGGAATGGAAATGTCAAGGTTTTTGGTGGTCTTCCTAAGCCAGGATTCAGACACGGCTAGGACATCCGGATTGGTAGAGTGGCTAGGGCAGTGAATAAAACAAACTTAGGGAGGAGGCTTGTAATGTTAACATGCATGAAACCAAGGCTTTTACGGTTGCAGAAGTCAACAAATGAGAGAGCCTGGGGGATGGGAGTAGAGGTGGACACTGCAGGGCCTGGATTAACCTCTACATCACCGGAGGAACAGAGGAGGAGTAGGATAAGGGTTCGGCTAAAGGCTAACAGAACTGGACGCGTAGTACGTTCAGAACAGAGAGTAAAAGGAGCAGATTGCTGGGCACGGTAGAATATATTCAAAGGCATAATGTACAGACAAAGGTATAGTAGGATGTGAATACAGTGGGGGTAAACCTGTGCATACAGTGATAATGAAAGAGATATTGTCTCTAGAAATAGTATTTAAACCAGGTGATGTCACTAGGTGTGTGGGGGGTGGAACTAAATTGTTAGCCGAGGCATGTTGAGCAGTGCTAGAGGCTCTACAGTGAAATATAACAATAGTTACAAACCAGAACAGCAATCGACACGGCATGGTGACGTTAGGGAAAGGCATGCGTAGCCGGGTGATCATACAAGTCCAGTGCGTGGCTTCAAGCAGCTAGCGGCACTGGGCTATCAGGCTAACAGAAAGGCCTTAGAGGGATGACGTGACGGAGGGAAGTCTGTTGTGGCCCCCTCGTGCAGTTACATCAGCGGACGGATCAGCAGGGCTCCGTGTGGTAAACCAGGCCAATTGGCAAAATATGTATAGTGGCCGAAGAAATATGTCCGAAGGGCCTCTTAAGTTAGCAGTCCAATGTGCTTAAGTTATCTAGCAAGCCGCAGATTAGCGGCTGTGCGTTCAGGGTCAGCAGGGCGGCAGGGTAGCCTAGTGGTTAGACTAGTAACCGGAAGGTTGCAAGCTCAAACCCCCCGAGCTGACAAGGTACAAATCTGACGTTCTGCCCCTGAACAGGCAGTTAACACACTGTTCCTAGGCCGTCATTGAAAATAGGAATTTGTTCTTAACTGACTTGCCTAGTTAAATAAAGGTCAAAAAAAAAAAATAATAATAAAAAAAAAAAGCTGCTATAATTCCAGGTGGAAAAAAATATATAAAAAATTATAATAATAATATTTTTATTCAAAAAAATAGGTTCAGAGCATACGGTAGGAATCCGGAGATATTGAGAAGAATAAGTCCGACTAGCTCTGGTTTGAGTCACGCTGTATAGACTGGCGAGAGTTGTCCGGGATAAAGGTAGCTGATGACCGCTAGCAAAGGATAGCTGACTGCTAGCTAGTGGCTTCGGAATGTATTCGATGGGCCTCGTAAGCCAACAGTCCGTTGTGCTCTAGACAGCTAGCATTCAGGGGACGTTAGCTGCGAAAGTCGGAAGGTGAGAAGGTTCAGACCTTACGATAGGAATTCGGGGATATGGAGAAAAAAAAAATAGGTCTGTATGCTCTGGTTGAATCGCGTTGTACAAACTGGAGAGAGCTTTCCGAGCTAAGGTTAGCTGATGACCGTTAGCTGGCTAGTTTATGTTGGAGAGATTCCAGTACGAGGCAAAGAAAAATATGTTAGAGAAAAAGCAGGTCCACACCACATTGGGTGAGGTGGGTTGCAGGAGAGTATTTTGAAATAAGAGTTTAGAAAAATATAAAAAGATATGCGAAGAAAAATATATAAAAATATATATACATGGGACACGACAAGACGAGGGATGACTGCTACGCCATCTTTGAAAGCCCATGCTGATATGCTGGTTGGCAAATGGACAAGACATGATAGGAGTTGAGGTGAGGTTCAGGTGAAATTGGGACATTATCATGGGCCATCCCCTTTGAACTGTAAAGCTATCTGAAGACAATGAAGACGCCAGGAGATTGAGTTCCGGAGAAGGGAGGGGTCAACTGTGCCCAAAATTGATTTAGACTTGTCTAACATTGTTATTTGGGGTATGAGGTTGATGTGGGGAGGTCTACCCCGCTGAATTTATAGTGATTTAGGCTAATAATGCATTGAGATACTGATCTGTAATTATAACCCTGATGAGAGAGTTAATTGGGTTAATTATAAGGTTTTTATATTGTATGTTAATATGGATCTACATTCTGTCAGTGTTGATGTACGTTAAATTGAGGGGTTTAATTTTGAATGATAGAACCAATGTGAATCACTGAGCAATGTCATTCAACGTTTTGGCTGGATAATTCATTGGGCTTTGAATTATGATTTGGAAACTGGATGATTAAAAAAAAAAAAAACGTCTGATTGATTTGAGTAAGTTTTAGTATGATAATAACAATATGAGTGGAGCAATTAGTGTATTATTGATTGATTGTTTTGATTGTTGTTAAGCTGATTGTGACATATGCAAAGAGGTTGTTGTATGCTGACAATGTTGACCAATGACTATTCTCAGCATGCCTTAGTGAATGGAGGGGTGAACTCTTATCATTACCAAATTGAAATGTTTAATGATAATGCTCAGGAACTATAGCAGGTTTATGCTAACGAAACAAAGAGTCCATAGTAATGCCTTATTTTATTACATTTTTAAATTTCACCAGGTAGGCTAGTTGAGAACAAGTTCTCATTTACAACTGCGACCTGGCCAAGATAAAGCATAGCAGTGTGAACAGACAACAACACAGAGTTACACATGGAGTAAACAATAAACAAGTCAATAACACAGTAGAAAAAAATGAAAAAAGAGAGTCTATATACATTGTGTGCAAAAGGCATGAGGAGGTAGGCGAATAATTACAATTTAGCAGATTAACACTGGAGTGATAAATGATCAGATGGTCATGTGCAGGTAGAGATACTGGTGTGCAAAAGAGCAGAAAAGTAAATAAATAAAAACAGTATGGGGATGAGGTAGGTAAAAATGGGTGGGCTATTTACCGATAGACTATGTACAGCTGCAGCGATCGGTTAGCTGCTCAGATAGCAGATGTTTAAAGTTGGTGAGGGAGATAAAAGTCTCCAACTTCAGCGATTTTTGCAATTCGTTCCAGTCACAGGCAGCAGAGAACTGGAAGGAAAGGCGGCCAAATGAGGTGTTGGCTTTAGGGATGATCAGTGCTGGAGCGCGTGCTACGGGTGGGTGTTGCCATCGTGACCAGTGTGAGATAAGGCGGAGCTTTAGCTAGCATGCACTTGTAGATGACCTGGAGCCAGTGGGTCTGGCGACGAATATGTAGTGAGGGCCAGCCCACTAGAGCATACAGGTAGCAGTGGTGGGTAGTATAAGGTGCTTTAGTAACAAAACGGATGGCACTGTGAAACTGCATCCAGTTTGCTGAGTAGAGTATTGGAAGCTATTTTGTAGATGACATCGCATCTATTATACATAGTGGGATGCTTGTCCTGGGACAAAATGGAAGAAATGTATTTTTAAACAGTGTAATTTTACTTTTAAGTTGAGAGAATTCTCAAAATGGGGGAAATTAGAAAATGACGTATTCACCTGGTTTATTTGATTTGACTGGTTAACAGTTAGTATTTAGCGAATAGTAAGACATTTCTGTCCTGTTACTGGAGATGGCTTGAGCTGACAAATGAGTTAAAAACTGCATTACATAGACAGGAATGTGTTTTACTAGAGAACCTAAGCCAGGGTGGGGTTAAGACAACAACCCACGTGCAGATGATAATGACAGGATGGACCCTGAGTGGCTTATCCCAATCTTACCCCAATCTGCATGGGATGGGTGGAACCAATCATGGCTAAGCATTTTCAGTGTCAGCAAAATATAGTATTCTGCACTTGTGTAAAGGTTAGGTTATTCAGTTCAACACTCAGGGGGGGTCGACCAGCCTCATTGTTGTAATAATTAATTGATACTAAATAAAGATGATTGTTTGAAGAAATGACCAAATCTCTCTCAGGACTAAATTTCCACGACACTAGGCAAAATGGCAACCCTGGGTAGTGGTACATCTCTCTAGGTCGTAACATCCTTTCATTTACATTTACCGGTCAAGAGTTTTACAACACCTACTCATTCAACGGTTTTTCTTTTTTTTGACTATGTTCTACATTTATAGAATAATAGTGAAGACATCAAAACGATGAAATAAATCATGTCGTAACCAAAAAAGTGTTAAACAAAATCAAAATGTATTTTATATTTGAGATTCTTCAAAGTAACCACCCTTCGCCTTGATGACAGCGTTGCACAAACCTTTTGACCGGTAGTGTACACCACTCTGGTACGGTGTCCATATCAGGACCGCTCAATTTCAACACTTTTTCCTCTCTGGGAACAGTCACCCTCATCACTACTTCTGACTAGAGTGCCTAAACACAGACTCCCTTCAGTCCAAAATGATAATTGCAGCACACTTTTTTAAATCGAGGCTATGGCATTGATTGTCCACCGTATGGATCACCATAAGTAAACTCTACATTCAAGATTTATCTCTTCTAACAATATTTGGCTTGCGATGCATTGGTGTAAAATGTAGAATGTGTCCTTGTGACACATTCTAACACGTTGACAGATCCAAGTGTGTAAAATATATGATAACATTAATAAGGGCTAGATTGTTATTGACAGGTAACTCGATTTCAGATCATTCTTCACTCTCTGGGTGACCTTTTCAGGACACATTATGGACAATCCATCAAATGGTGCAGATTTGACCCCTATCTCTCTCTGGTTTCTCAGAATCATCTCTCTCTCTCTCTCTCTCTCTCTCTCTGGTTTCTCAGAATCATCTCTCTCTCTCTCTCTCTCTCTCTCTCTGGTCTCTCAGAATCATCCCTCTGTCTCTCTCTCTGGTCTCTCAGAATCATCCCTCTCTCTCTCTCTGGTCTCTCAGAATCATCCCCCTCTCTCTCTCTGGTCTCTCAGAATCATCCCTCTCTCTCTGGTCTCTCAGAATCATCCCTCTCTCTCTCTCTCTGGCCTCTCAGAATCATCTCTCTCTCTCTCTCTCTCTCTCTGGTCTCAGAATCATCCCTCTCCCTCTCTCTGGTCTCTCAGAATCATCCCTCTCTCTCTCTGGTCTCTCAGAATCATCCCTCTCTCTCTCTCTCTCTCTGGTCTCTCAGAATCATCTCTCTCTCTCTCTCTCTCTCTCTCTCTCTCTGGTCTCAGAATCATCCCTCTCCCTCTCTCTGGTCTCTCAGAATCATCCCTCTCTCTCTCTGGTCTCTCAGAATCATCCCTCTCTCTATCTCTGGTCTCTCAGAATCATCCCCCTCTCTCTCTGGTCTCTCAAAATCATCCCTCTCTCTCTGGTCTGTCAGAATCATCCCTCTCTCTCTCTCTCTGGTCTCTCAGAATCATCCCTCTCTCACTCTCTCTGGTCTCTCAGAATCATCCCTCTCTCTCTCTCTCTGGTCTCTCCGAATCATCCCTCTCTCTCTCTGGTCTCTCAGAATCATCCCCCTCTCTCTCTCTCTGGTCTCTCAGAATCATCCCTCTCTCTCTCTCTCTCTGGTCTCTCAGAATCATCCCTCTCTCTCTCTCTGGTCTCTCAGATGCACCCCTCTCTCCCTCTCTCACTGGTCTCTCAGATTCCTCTTTCTCCCTTTACCTCTACTTCTCTCTCCCTCTTTCTCCCTCTACATCTTTCCTCCCTCTACATCTCTATCTCAACCTCTTTCTCTCTCTACCTCTCTACCTCTCCCAATTAAATTCAATTCAAGGGGCTTTAATGGCATGGGAAACATGTGTTAACATTGCCAAAGCAATGTCTCTCTCTCTCCCTCTACATCTCTCCCTCTACATCTCTCCCTCTAACTCTCTCTCCCTCTAACTTTCTACCTCTCTCTCCCGCTACCTTTCTCTCACTCTACCTCTTTCTCCCTCTACCTCTCTACTTCTCTCTCTACCCCTCTCTCCTTCTACATCTATACCTCTCTCCCTCTACCTCTCTACTTCTCCCTCTACCTCTCTCTCCCTCTACCTCTTTCTCTCTCTACCTCTCTACTTCTCTCTCTACCCCTCTCTCCTTCTACCTCTACTTTCTACCTCTCTCCCTCTAACTCTCTCTCCCTCTAACTTTCTACCTCTCTCTCCCGCTACCTTTCTCTCACTCTACCTCTTTCTCCCTCTACCTCTCTACTTCTCTCTCTACCCCTCTCTCCTTCTACATCTATACCTCTCTCCCTCTACCTCTCTACTTCTCCCTCTACCTCTCTCTCCCTCTACCTCTTTCTCTCTCTACCTCTCTACTTCTCTCTCTACCCCTCTCTCCTTCTACCTCTACTTTCTACCTATCTACCTCGCTCTCCATCTACCTCCCACCATCCTGCTCTCCATCCCAGGTATCAACAGAGCCTCTGAGGGCCACTAGGTGTACCATTGCTTTAATGCTAATGGCATTAGGGGAATAGGAGGAAAAGAAACACATGCATGCCCGCACACACATACACATATGCACGCACACACACAAACAAGCACACACAAATACACACACCCACCCATACATACACGCTCACACGCACACACACACACACACACACACACACACACACACATCATGATATATTATGACATATTTATGATACTGTAGTGATTGGCTATTTCCCATGTATGCTGTGCATGTTATTAATGTGTGGTTCTCATTGGCCATTTACAGTTTGGGAATGCTATAAAGTGGGCATGCACCCAGTGTTCCAAAGATGGTAGACGACTCAAAGTGTCCTATTGGGAAGAGCAGTAGACTACAAATAACATTTGATTAGATTTTTTTAACATGATGATCCTGGCCACCTCAGATGATCCTGGCTAGACCCTGGCTACCTCAGATGATCCTGGCTAGACCCTGGCCACCTCAGATGATCCTGGTTAGATCCTGGCCACTTCAGATGATCCTGGCTAGACCCTGGCCACCTCAGATGATCCTGGTTAGATCCTGGCCACCTCATATGATCCTGGTTAGATCCTGGCCACCTCAGATGATCCTGGCTAGACCCTGGCCACCTCAGATGATCCTGGCTAGACCCTGGCCACCTCAGATGATCCTGGTTAGACCCTGGCCACCTCAGATGATCCTGGTTAGACCCTGGCCACCTCAGATGATCCTGGCTAGACCCTGGCCACCTCAGATGATCCTGGCTAGACCCTGGCCACCTCAGATGATCCTGGCTAGACCCTGGCCACCTCAGATGATCCTGGTTAGATCCTGGCCACCTCAGATGATCCTGGCTAGACCCTGGCCACCTCAGATGATCCTGGTTAGATCCTGGCTACTTCAGATGATCCTGGCCACCTCAGATGATCCTGTTTAGATCCTGGCCACCTCAGATGATCCTGGTTAGATCCTGGCTACTACAGACAATCCTGGCCACCTCAGATGATCCTGGTTAGATCCTGGCTACTTCAGACGATCCTGGCCACCTCAGATGATCCTGGTTAGATCCTGGCTACTTCAGATGATCCTGGTTAGATCCTGGCCACCTCAGATGATCCTGGTTAGACCCTGGCCACCTCAGATGATCCTGGCTAGACCCTGGCCACCTCAGATGATCCTGGTTAGACCCTGGCCACCTCAGATGATCCTGGCTAGACCCTGGCCACCTCAGATGATCCTGGCTAGACCCTGGCCACCTCAGATGATCCTGGTTAGATCCTGGCCACCTCAGATGATCCTGGCTAGACCCTGGCCACCTCAGATGATCCTGGTTAGATCCTGGCTACTTCAGACGATCCTGGCCACCTCAGATGATCCTGTTTAGATCCTGGCCACCTCAGATGATCCTGGTTAGATCCTGGCTACTTCAGACGATCCTGGCCACCTCAGATGATCCTGGTTAGATCCTGGCTACTTCAGACGATCCTGGCCACCTCAAATGATCCTGGTTAGATCCTGGCTACTTCAGATGATCCTGGTTAGATCCTGGCCACCTCAGATGATCCTGGTTAGATCCTGGCTACTTCAGACGATCCTGGCCACCTCAGATGATCCTGGTTAGATCCTGGCCACCTCAGATGATCCTGGTTAGATCCTGGCTACCTCAGATGATCCTGGTTAGATCCTGGCTACTTCAGACGATCCTGGCCACCTCAGATGATCCTGGTTAGATCCTGGCCACCTCAGATGATCCTGGTTAGATCCTGGCCACCTCAGGTGATCCTGGTTAGATCCTGACTACCTCAGGTGATCCTGGCTAGACCCTGGCCACTTCAGATGATCCTGGCTACTTCAGTAATGACTTCTAGAACTAGGTCATAATTTTTCTCAGGCAAATAAATAAATCAAATAAAAAGTTTGAATAGCCTTTAGTTTTTCTGCATCTTAAAAGTGTGTTCAGTGTGAATCTTCAATTTAACACAAAGTCACATTGACAATGTTATGTCCTCTCCATTTTTCAGGTTAATTAAAAGCTGCATATTTCTAAGAATTTCAACCACATTAATTCAAATTCTAGGCACATTTCTAAGTAATCTGAGCACAAGCTTCAATTGATACCAATGGGTTACAGTACAATGCACCAGCTTCAATTGATACCAATGGGTTACAGTACAATGCACCAGCTTCAATTGATACCAATGGGTTACAGTACAATGCACCAGCTTCAATTGATACCAATGGGTTACAGTACAATGCACCAGCTTCAATTGATACCAATGGGTTACAGTACAATGCACCAGCTTCAATTGATACCAATGGGTTACAGTACAATGCACCAGCTTCAATTGATACCAATGGGTTACAGTACAATGCACCAGCTTCAATTGATACCAATGGGTTACAGTACAATGCA
The DNA here is from genome assembly GCF_045791955.1 of Oncorhynchus clarkii lewisi. Classification (NCBI taxonomy): domain Eukaryota; kingdom Metazoa; phylum Chordata; class Actinopteri; order Salmoniformes; family Salmonidae; genus Oncorhynchus; species Oncorhynchus clarkii. The sequence continues at coordinate 8,826,466 of NC_092152.1, forward strand.
CCAGCTTCAATTGATACCAATGGGTTACAGTACAATGCACCAGCTTCAATTGATACCAATGGGTTACAGTACAATGCACCAGCTTCAATTGATACCAATGGGTTACAGTACAATGCACCAGCTTCAACTGATACCAATGGGTTACAGTACAATGCACCCCATGTTCGAAAAAAATGGTTTACTTGGCATTTTTATTGAAATAATGAATGTTCGGAATGTCTCTATGCAAACGGACAAATCATTTGAAAACCCAAGAGTAATACATAAGCCAGTATTCAATCCGTAGAGCGCTGTAGACAATGTGCCTTTTAAAGGTAATGTCCCCACGTTCACGGAAATGGTATTCAAAGTAAATGGGGCATCTGTTGGCTCAATCGGAAATTACCTTTAAATGTCAACCTTGCTGTAAATGTGGGTTGCATTGCATCATAGTCTCTGTTTGTTAAAGGAACTCATTGTGTGCTGTGTGTCATGATGGAAGTATATGCTTGCTTTGATCAACCGTATATTTCATATAACTGAGGACTTACACATAAATATTGGATAATCAATACCTGCTTTATTCCTTTCTGATTCAAAGGAGTGAGGAACAGCTCATTTAAAAGTGACTTATCTTAAACACATACATGTGAACAGACAACTTTTCAAGGTGTGTGTGTGTGTGTGTTTTATGGATGCAATTGTGTGTTTGTGTGCGTGCAAATGCGTACAAGTGTGTGTGCACGCACCGGAGGCTGGTGAGGGTTAGGATGGCACCTAATAATGTCTGCAATTGAGTGAATGGAATGGTATCAAACACAAAAAAAAAACGTTCCATTAATTCCACTCCCCAATTAATGTGCCACCAGCCGCCTGTGGTGTGTGCTCTAGGTATGGTGTGGCTCTGTGTTTATAAAGAGATTGACTTATTTTGATCATCAGAGAGAGCGCTCCTCCAAGGCAGCCTTTGATTAGAAAAGTATGATTTCAGGTGACACTCAGCCCAATTGGTAGCCATGCAAAATGACACATTGTCACGCTGTCTGCATACCGAGTCCCTAATGATGCTAGGGGCCTGTCACAAGAAAGAGCAATCATCAGCATTTGCCCCTTTCAAGTTTCAACCAATCAGAAACAATTTAACTAAGCTCTAAATTATTACACTAAACATCTCAACAAAAATTGAAAAGAGCTGTTGAGTCGAAGGGGCTTCAGATGCTACAGTATATATACACAATATATATGTTGGTTATACATATTTCAGACAGAGAAACAGGAATATGATGATTCTGGGTACAACAGGCTTATTTATACATTGTATATCCCTCACTTCCAGCTGTAGATTTAGCTAATTAATTTGCTCCAAATGAAATTCCAAGGAATTGAATTTCAATGATCCCTCCAAGTCATGATCAAGTTGCATGCTTTGTTCAAATGAGAGATGCCAGATACTGTGACTACTGGTGACTGCTGGTGTACTGTACATGTCCAAGTTATTCATATCTCTTAATCATCTGCCTAATTGTTCTGCACTGTGGAGGCAGGGTGTGGTGGGTTGATTATAGGTTGCTCATTGGTTCCAATCTAAAGAAGTAGAAGCTGGAGGGGTTTTGTTACCCTAGAGATGGCAACTGGTTGGATCGTGTTGACAACGGAGTGGATCGTGTTGACAACGGAGTGGATCGTGTTGACAACGGAGTGGATAATGATGACAACGGAGTGAATAATGTTGACAACTGTTACGAATCCCTTTTGGCCCAACAGTCTAGGGGGGATGGTAGTGAGACCCGTAACATAACTCATGTAAATTATAATTGTGACAAAGTAAAAGTGTGAACGTAATAACCAGGACAACTGAAATAATACCGTCAAACTCAGGGTTTATTGTAAAACACACGGTAATGGGGGGGAGCAGGAAAAGGGGCTGAGCTGGACCCAAGGAAAGAAACAAATATGCAAAAACACCCCTAAGCTAGACTAGCCTATTTCAACAACAGCTAACTAACTAACCAAAAATACAGTGGGTGGTCCACCCAGTTCTAACTAGTGTGTTTTAACAAAGTTTACCTACGGGTAGTGTATGCCCATGGGCGACTTGTCTTGGTTTCCCCCTTTTCCCACCAGCAAACACCATAAGCAAAAACAATACTCACAGGAGATGACAAAGCGATTTGGAGGTGCTCAAACAAAAGAAGAGGTTAATTAATACACAAAGAGAGAGATCTACATACATGGCATTTACAAAGAGATTGTGCTACTGAAATCTATCAAGAACAGCTATCTACCCACATGGCATTACAAAGATTGAGCTCTCCTGAAATCTACCAAGAACAGCTATCTACCAACATGGCATTACAAAGATTGAGCTCTTGAACAAACAAATTATGGGGTTTTTAAACCATGGGGAAGGAACTGTGATAGGGTAGGAAACAGGAGGAGGTGTGTCTTCTGATTGATGGGTTGATTGTTGACTGATTGGGGAGTGATGATTTTCACCTGTGAGGGGAGAAGGAGAGAAAAGAAACACACACACACAGGATACACACACAGGATAACTGTATCCGTAACACTCCCACCCTTAAAAGAGCAACCCTAGGGGGGGTTGCGACTACAGTATAAAGGAATACTCACAACGATAACAAAGTCAACCAAGACATACAAAAATAATTTTTACACACGAGACACAAACTGGTTACCCAATTTTGTCTTCGGTAACGGTCCGACACAATCAACCACCACATGCTCGAATGGTTCACCTATGACAGGTATGGGACACAGAGGAGCGGGAGGAATAACCTGATTTGGTTTTCCTGTTATCTGACAGGTGTGGCATGTCCGACAGAACTGAGCCACATCTTGTTTTAAACCCGGCCAAAAGAAATGTCGAAGGATCCGATCATACGTCTTTGTAATTCCTAAATGACCAGACCACTGGTGATCATGAGCAAGGGATAACACATTTTGTCGAAAGGCTGAAGGAATCACTATTTGGTAAACAGCATTCCAATCTCCACCTGCATCAACATGGGATTTCCATTTACGCATGAGGAGATTACCATCAATGAAGTAAGCCACATTCTTCTTCTTCACCTCTTCTAACGAGACAACACTAGAAAAACATTTAGCAAGCTTGTTGTCAACCTTTTGGTTAGCAATCAGCTGCTCACGAGTGACTGGTAATGGTATTGCATCAGCAATAAGTTCAACGTTCTTTGATTCTTTCCTGGGCTGTTTGTCAGAGGTGATCAGCTTCTCAGAGGTATCACACAATCCATCCTCTTGATCATCCTCTTTGAACAGAACAGTGTTCGACAAATCTATCAAGTCACCCTCTTGTAGTGCCTGAGCACGAGTGACAGCACAAGCGGGGAACACATGTGGATAACTCTGTGCCAACTCATTCGAGAGAGAGTGGTCACTTTTATCCAATACTTCCAATACGGGTACTACCTTTCCTCCGGCAATATCGTTACCCATTATAAAGGTCACACCTTTCACTGGCAACTTAGGACGTACCCCCACTCTGAATATTCCACTGATTAACTCAGAGTGTACTTTCACAAAGTGCAACGGCACTGGGACAAAACCCATTTCAATACCCTGCACTAACACACTGGAACCACAGTATGTATCGTCAGATAAGGACAACACATCAGACAATATAAACGACTGCGCCGCACCAGTATCTCTAAGGATTTTAACCGGACGCTGAGACGCTTCGTCATTCGTTAGGGACACAAACCCATCGGAAATGAATGGTTCATAACTGCGGTCGGGGACTGGGTCTTTCAAACTACAGTTACCCTGAGGCACCTGTTTTGTTGCAGACCTCACAACCGTACGAATTAGAGCAACACCTGTTGGTGGCTTGGCACGAAGAGGCATCCCTTGTTTGCGTTTAAGCAGGAAGCAATCATTAATCATATGTCCCACTTTATGACAATAGAAACAGGAACGCTCATTCTTCTGGCGTGCTTTATATACTACTGCTGGCCGACTAGGGCTAAAGGTAGGAAACTCAGTGGTTCTACTCTCAGTTTGAGCCGAAAACACACTCTTGTGCGTCAACACAAACTCGTCTGCCAACACAGACGCTTCTGCCAGGGAGGATACTTTCTGTTCGTTTAGGTAAACTACAATGCGTTCGGGTAAGCAATTTTTAAATTCTTCCAACAAGATTAACTCCCGGAGAGAGTTGAAATCAGTTACCTTACTAGCAGCATGTCATTTATCAAACAGATTTCCCTTGTCTCTAGCAAATTCCACATAAGTCTTACTAGAAGACTTTCTATGAGACCTAAATCTCTGTCGGTATGCCTCAGGCACAAGCTCATAGGCACGAAGAACAGTAGCTTTGACCACTTCATAATTCAAACTGTCCTCTAGAGGTAGCGCTGACAAAACCTCTTGGGCTTTACCAGTTAATTTACACTGAAGTAATAGGCACCATACCTCTTCAGGCCACTTCAATGCTACGGCTATACGCTCAAATACACAAAAATAGGAGTCAACCTCCGACTCTCTGAACAAAGGTACTAAGGCTATCTGCCTACTAATGTCAAACGTGTTTGAGGACACAGCTGGTGAGGACGACTCACTAACAGTGACAGCAGGAACGAAGGCTAGCCTCGCTGTCTCTGCCTCCAGTTCCATCTGGCGCATTTTAAACGTCATCTGCCTCTGTTCTCGTTCTCGTTCTTTTTCTGCCTCAATTTTACACATCTCCAAATCTAAATGCCGCTGTTCTTTTTCTGCCTCAATTTTACACATCTCCAACTGGAGAGTCTCTCGCCTAATTTGTGCTCTCTCTTCCACCTCTAGTTGGAACTGTGCTAAACGGACATCCCTCCTGGCATCACCATTTGACAGTGGGGAGAGTGGTTCAAAATGGGACAATGTGGCTGGTGTTTTAGCCTCACCCTCATTATCAGACACCAATGGGCTTACAGGAGCAGTAACATCCCCTACAGTGGTAGTATGCTCAGGCAGCGGTAACACAAGCACCTGCTCTTCCAACAATACATTTAACACTAGCTGTTTAACCTCCGCCTTAACTACACTCTGCGGAATCGATATTGAGTAATGGTCAGCCAAGGTCATTAAATCAACTCTACGACATTTGTCAAAAACCTCCCACGAAGGGTTATCCAAAAAGGACTTCAAATCAAAAGTAGCCATCTTACACTACTTCACAAGAGCCAACGAAAATAGCAAACACTAATGCTACTTCAGCTATGACGCTCAACACTGAACTATACCACTACAACAATCTACATGAGCGGCATGGGTGTCAGTAAAGACATATCCCGGATGAGCCCCCACTTATGTTACGAATCCCTTTTTGGCCCGACAGTCTAGGGGGGATGGTAGTGAGACGCGTAACATAACTCATGTAAATTATAATTGTGACAAAGTACGTGTGAACGAAATAACCAGGACAACTGAAATAATACCGTCAAACTCAGGGTTTATTGTAAAACACACGGTAATGGGGGGGGGCAGGAAAAGGGGCTGAGCTGGACCCAAGGAAAGAAACAAATATGCAAAAACACCCCTAAGCTAGACTAGCCTATTTCAACAACAGCTAACTAACTAACCAAAAATACAGTGGGTGGTCCGCCCAGTTCTAACTAGTGTTTTTAACAAAGTTTACCTACGGGTAGTGTATGCCCATGGGCGACTTGTCTTGGTTTCCCCTTTTCCCACCAGCAAACACCATAAGCAAAAACAATACTCACAGGAGATGACAAAGTGATTTGGAGGCATCTCCAACTGGAGTGGATTGTGTTGACAACGGAGTGGATAATGTTGACAACGGAGTGGATAATGTTGACAACGGAGTGGATAATGTTGATAACGGAGTGGATAATGTTGACAACGGAGTGGATAATGTTGACAACAGAGTGGATAATGTTGACAACGGAGTGGATAATGTTGACAACGGAGTGGATAATGTTGACAACAGAGTGGATAATGTTGGCAACAGAGTGGATCGTGTTGACAACGGAGTGGATCGTGCTGACAACAGAGTGGATCAGGTTGACAACGGATTGGATCATGTGGGGGGAGCTCTCACCACCTGCTTATGTTCCTGATGAGGTTATACTGTTCAGTAGCCAAACATTGTCAAATGTTGCAGATAGAAATGGCATAGTAGAGTTGATTCATGTCAGAGAGAAGTGTTTTGTTATACACTAGCGGTCAAATGTTTCACAACACCTACTCATTCAATGGTTTTCCTTTGTAGAATAACTGCTCCTCAGAATAGTCGCACGTGGAGGGAAAGTCTGCCTGTCTGGCACCAGGAGGAGTAAGCAGAGGAGGTTAACAAAGTACATGTGTTTAGCTTGTGTTTCACCTCTATGTGTTTCACCTCTGTGTTTCACCTCTATGTGTTTCACCTCTGTGTTTCACCTCTATGTGTTTCACTTCTGTGTTTCACCTCTGTGTGTAACACCTTTATGTGTTTCACCTCTATGTGTTACACCTCTATGTGTTACACCTCTATGTGTTACACCTCTATGTGTTTCACCTCTTTGTGTTTCACCTCTATGTGTTTCACCTCTATGTGTTTCACCTCTATGTTTCACCTCTGTGTGTTTCACCTCTGTGTTTCACCTCTGTGTGTTTCACCTCTGTGTGTTTCACCTCTGTGTTTCACCTCTGTGTTTCACCTCTATGTGTTTCACCTCTGTGTGTTTCACCTCTGTGTTTCACCTCTATGTGTTTCACCTCTATGTGTTTCACCTCTGTGTGTTTCACCTCTGTGTTACACCTCTATGTGTTACACCTCTATGTGTTTCACCATGCTTTGGGGAGTATCATATGCTCAAGCCTTATTTAGCACATCTGCAGCCATTAGTGACTGACTGACCTGACAGGTGACCTGACAGGTGACCTGAGAGGTGACCTGACAGGTGACCTGAGAGGTGAGCTGAGAGGTGACCTGACAGGTGACCTGAGAGGTGACCTGAGAGGTGACCTGACAGGTGACCTGAGAGATGACCTGAGAGGTGACCTGAGAGGTGACCTGACAGGTGACCTGAGAGGTGACCTGACAGGTGACCTGAGAGGTGACCTGAGAGGTGACCTGACAGGTGACCTGAGAGGTGACCTGACAGGTGACCTGAGAGGTGACCTGAGAGGTGACCTGACAGGTGACCTGACAGGTGACCTGAGAGGTGACCTGACAGGTGACCTGAGAGGTGACCTGAGAGGTGACCTGACACGTGACCTGACAGGTGACCTGAGAGGTGACCTGACAGGTGACCTGAGAGATGACCTGAGAGATGACCTGAGAGGTGACCTGAGAGGTGACCTGCCATGATACAAACATGATGTGTAGAGTCCAGTCCTGTTCCTCCCAAGGCCACTGGGGTCGCTGGCGACAATTCATCGGCTGATACATCATCGCCTGGGTTGTGGGGCACCATCCTGCAGTGGCTGGCATGAACCCCACGTCGAACTCTCTGCAACCTTCACTGCTGTCTGGGTCGTCAGGAGCACCTGGAATGGACCAGCACTGTTGGTGCCAAGTCTTTCTGCGGAGGTCCTTGATGACCACCCAATTGCCTGGCTGCAATTTGTGAAGCTGTCCTTCCTTTGGTTCAGGCGAAGCTGCTTTTATCCTGTGGAAAATAGACTTCAGAACATGGTTAAGTGCAGACCAGTATCTTCCAGTTTGATCCTCTCAACCTATCAGTGTCAACCTGTTCTGTGGGCCTATGTCCGTCAACTTGCAAAACAAGCAGACCCTCTGGATTTTATTAGTGCTGGACATTTTAAAGGTATTTTGATATACCACCTGCCTCTGTCTAAATTCCAGAGTACTACAGTTGCAACAGTGATCGTAGGCCAGTGAAAAACACTGCTTTAAAAGTTGTGAAAATGAGTCAAGTAGGAAACGGAATGGAAAGGTACTCCTGACATTTTAGTCCTTGAAGAGTGACAAATTGTCCCCAATGTCACCTATCAAAGGCAGGGATTATAATGATTAGCTCTCTATGTTATTGCATATATGATGTTAGACAAGCGAAGAGTCTAGGAATTGACAGTCAAATTGAGTTCTAACACTGGAACTTTTTATATCTCTCTTTTGATGGATGACTGTCCACCCACCATGTTTAGTTTTTCTCTCTCTCTCTCTCTCTCCCTCTCTCCCTCTCTCTCTCTCTCTCTGTCTCTCTCTCTCTCTCTCCCTCCCTGTCTCTTCCTCTCTCTCTGTCTGTCTGTCTGTCTGTCTGTCTGTCTGTCGAGCTGTCGAGCTGTCGAGCTGTCTGTCATCTCTGTCTGTCTTATCATTTTACAGACTACAGTGAAACGGTTTTTACATAGTGTTGCTCATAAGGGAAAAATTGTAATTTCGGTGTAAACACAAAACAATCCCAGAGCAGCTATTCATACGGAGAGAGACTGACTGCTCAGTGCTGAGTGTTCCATTCAATACATCGTGGGTATCATCCAGCCGCCCGCTTTAGGATAACACACGGTGTTAATGACTATATAATACACCATTTGCATTAATGAAAAAACAAGCATATTTATAAAATCGGAGTTAGGTAGCGTCCAAAACACTTTTAATTACCCCTGGCGCATTACATTACGGCCGTGTCCCAAATGTTATCCTATTACCTATAAAGTGTACTATTTTTGACGAGAGCTGTATGTCAAAGTAGAGGGAATAGGGTGGCGTTTGGGACACAGACTATTCTCCTAATAAACTGATTAACTACAAATGTCCCTTCTGTCCCTGATAGGCAATAAAACAGCATCTTAATCACAACGAGCATTGCCATGCAGGCCGAGCTACCAAGACCGACTGTTGCACCCTGGGAGATTTTTACACTTTGATCCGACACAAAATAAGTTGTTATGAAGACCATAAGGAACTTAGAGCCAGCGCCATCAAAATAGATTTTTATAAAAAATTATTACTGCCTTTTATTATGTACTAACATCGTGAAATAAATTATTAATGACATCAGCAGCTACAACGACACAGCATTTGTCTTATTTTGAATATAAAATATAAACACTTTATCTAATAAATGTTTAGAAAATATGTCATATGTAAGCTTTGCACACCTGGATTGGACAATATTTGCACATTGTATATATTTGTATTGTTCAAGCTCTGTCAAGTTGGTTGTTGATCATTGCTAGACAGTCATTATCAAGATTTCAAGCGAATTTAAGTCAAAACTGTGACTAGGCTACTCAGGAACATTCAATGTCGTCTTGGAAAGCAACTCCAATGTATATTTGGCCTTGTGTTTTAGGTTATTGTCCTGCTGAAAGGGAACTTTTGTCTCCCAATGTCTGTTGAAAAGCAGACTGAACCAGGTTTTCTTCTAGGATTTCACCTGTGCTTAGCTCTATTCCGTTTCTTTTAATAAAAATAAAAATAACTCCCGGGTCCTTGCCAGTGACAAGCATACCCATAACCACGCTTGAAAACATGAAGATTGGTACACAGTGATGTGTTGTATAAGATTTGCTCCAAAATATGACGCTTTGTATTCAGTACATGAATTCATTTCTTTAACACATTCTTGCAGTTTTACTTTAGTGCCTTATTGCAAACATACATGTTTTGGAATATTTGTATTCTGTACAGGCTTCCTTATTTTTACTCTCAATTAGGTTAGCATTGTGGAGTGACAACAATCTTCTCCTCTGTTCTCTCCTATCACAAACATTCAACTTTGTAACTGTTTTAAAGTCAACATTGGCTTCATCGTGAAATCCTTGAGTGGTTTCTTTCCTCTTTGGCAACTGAATTAGGAAGGATGCCTGTATATTTGTAGTGACTGGATTTATTGATACACCATCCAACGTGTAATTAATAACTTCACCATGCTCAAAGGGATCATCAATGTTAGGCATTAGAAAACCTCCCTGGTCTTTGTGGTTGAACATATGATTGAAATTCACTGCTTCACTGAGGAACCTTACATATACAATGCATTTGGAATATATTCTGACCCCTTGACTTTTTCCACATATTGTTGTGTTACAGACTTATTCTAAAATTGATTAAATTGTTTCTTTCCTCATCAATCTACATGCAATACACCATAATGACAAAGCAAAAACAGGTTTCTAGAAATGTTTGCTAGTTTATGGAAATATCACATTTACAAAAGTATTCAGACTCTTTACACAGTACTTTGTTGAAGCACCTTTGGCAGCGATTACAGCCTCGAGTCTTCTTGGGTATGACACTACAAGCTTGGCATACTTGGGGAGTTTCTCCTATTCTTCTTTGCAGATCATCTCAAGCTCTGTCAGGTTGGATGGGGAGCATTGCTGTACAGCTATTTTTAGGTATCTCCAGAGATGTTCGATCGTGTTCAAGTCTGGGCTCTGGCTGGGCAACTCAAGGACATTCAAAGACCCCGAAGCCACTTCTGTGTTGTCTTGGCTGTGTGCTTAAGGTTGTTGTCCTGTTGGAAGGTGAAACTTCATCCCAGTCTAAGGTACTGAGCGTTCTGGAGCAGGTTTTCATCAAGGATCTCTCTGTACTTTGATCCGTTAATCTTTGCCTCATCCTGACTAGTCTCCCATCCCCACAGAATGATACTGCCACCACCATGCTTCACTGTAGGGATAGTGCTAGGTGTCCTCCAGGTGTGAGGCTTGGCATTCAGGCCAAAAAGTTCAATCTTGGTTTCATCAGACCAGATCATCTTGTTTCTCATGGTCTGACAGTCTTTAGGTGCCTTTGGCAAATGCCACGCAGGCTGTCATGTGCCTTTTACTGAGGAGTGGCTTCCGTTTAGTCACTCTACCATAAAGGCCTGATTGGTGGAGTGCTGCAGAGATGGTTGTCCTTCTGGAAGGTTCTTCAATTTCCACAGAGTGACCATCGGTTTTCTTGGTCACCTCCCTGACCAAGGTCCTTCTCTCCCGATTGCTAAGTTTGGCCGGGCGGCCAGCTCTAGGAAAAGTCTTGGTGGTTCCAAACTTCTTCCATTTAAGAATGATGAAGGCCACTGTGTTCTTGGGGACCTTCAATGCTCCAGACATTTTTTGGTACCCTTCCCCAGATCTGTGCCTCTACACAATCCTGTCTCTGAGCTCTACGGACAATTCATTCGACCTAATGGGTTGGTTTTTGCTCTGACATGCACCTGTCAACTATGACACCTTACATTGACAGATGCGTACCTTTCCAAATCATGTCCAATCAATTGAATTTACCACAGGTGGACTCCAATCAAGTTGTAGAAATATCTCAAGGATGATCAATGTAAATATGATGGACCTGAGCTCAATTTCAAGTCTCATAGCAAAGGGTCTGAATACTTATGAATATAAGGTATTTTTTATCAATTTTTGAATAAGGCGTAACAAACGTAATTAGGCGTAACGTAACAAAATGTGGAAAAAGTCAAGGAGTAGGAATACTTTCCGAATCCACTGTACTGTGTGGGGAACAGAGATGAGGTAGTCATTCAAAAATCATGATAAACACTATTATTGCACACAGAGTGAGTCCATGCAATTTATTATGTGATTTGTTAAGCACATGCTCACACCCATGAACGGAAGCTTACAAGAAATCCCGCTATGCCCTGCGACGAGACATCAAACAGGCAAAGCGTCATTACAGGACTAAGATTGAATCAAACTACACCGGCTCCGACGCTCGTCGTATGTGGCAGGGCTTGTAAACTATTACAGATAACAAAGGGAAGCACAGTCGTGAGCTGCCCAGTGACACGAGCCTACCAGACGAGCTAAATCACTTCTATGCTCACTTCGAGGCAAGCAACACTGAGGCATGCATGAGAGCATCAGCTGTTCTGGACGACTGGGTGATCACGCTCTCCGTAGCTGACGTGAGTAAGACCTTTAAACAGGTCAACATACACAAGGCTGCGGGGCCAGACGGATTACCAGGACGTGTGCTCCGGGCATGTGTGGACCAACTGGCAGGTGTCTTCACTGACATTTTCAACATGTCCCTGATTGAGTCTGTAATACCAACATGTTTCAAGCAGACCACCATAGTCCCTGAGCCCAAGAACACAAAGGGAACCTGTCTAAATGACTACAGACCCGTAGCACTCACGTCCGTAGCCATGAAGTGCTTTGAAAGGCTGGCAATGGCTCACATCAACACCATTATCCCAGAAACCCTAGACCCACTCCAATTTGCATAGCACCCAAACAGATCCACAGATAATGCAATCTCTATTGCACTCCACACTGCCCTTCCCACCTGGACAAAAGGAACACCTATGTGAGAATGCTATTCATTGACTACAGCTCAGCGTTCAACGCCATAGTACCCTCAAAGCTCATCACTAAGCTAAGGAACCTGGGACTAAACACCTCCCTCTGCAACTGGATCCTGGACTTCCTGACGGGCCGCCCCCAGGTGGTGAGGGTAGGTAGCAACACATCTGCCACGCTGATCCTCAACGCTGGAGCTCCCCAGGGGTGCGTGCTCAGTCCCCTCCTGTACTCCCTGTTCACCCACGACTGCATGGTCAGGCACGACTCCAACACCATCATTAAGTTTGCTGACAACATATCAGTGGTTGGCCTGATCACCAACAACAACGGGACAGCCTATAGGGAGGAGGTCAGAGACCTGGCCGGATGGTAACAGAATAACAACCTATCCCTCAACGTAACCCCCATTCTCATCGATGTGGCTGTAGTGCAGCAGGTTGAGAGCTTCAAGTTCCTTGGTGTCCACATCAACAACAAACTAGAATGGTCCAAACACACCAAGACAGTCATGAAGAGGGCACGACAAAGCCTATTCCCCTTCTGGAAACTAAAAAGATTTGGAATGGTTCCTGAGATCCTCAAAAGGTTCTACAGCTGCAACATCGAGAGCGTCCTGACTGGTTGCATCACTGCCTGGTACGGCAATTGCTCGGCCTCCGACCGCAAGGTACTTCAGAGGGTAGTGCGTACGGCCCAGTACATCACTGCCATCCAGGACCTCTACGCAAGAATGTGTCAGAGGAAGGCCCTAAAAATTGTCAATGACCCTAGCCACCCCAGTCATAGACTGTTCTCTCTACTACCGCATGGCAAGCAGTACCAGAGTGCCAAGTCTAGGACAAAAACGCTTCTCAACAATTTTTACCCCCAAGCCATAAGACTCCTGAACAGGTAACCAAATGGTTTCCCGGACTATTTGCATTGTGTGCCCCCCTCCCAACCCCTCTTTTACGCTGCTGCTACTCTTTGTTTATCATATACTGTATGCATAGAACGTGACAAATAAACTTTGATTTGATTTGACGTATTTAGGCTTGCCATAACAAATATGAATACTTATTGACTCAAGACATTTCAGATTTTCATTTTTTATTAATTTGGGGTATTGTTTGTTGGCCAGTGACACAAAATCTCAATTTAATGCATTTTAAATTCAGGCTGTAACATAACAAAATGAGGAAAAAGTCAAGTGCTTTGAATAATTTATGAGGGACTTGTATCGCTGTTCATGCAACGTTTACTTGGCAACATCCTTTTTTTAGAACAGAAACAAGCTGTTTAGTCAGTCCGAGAAATGTGAAGCCTGCATGAAATAAATCTGTTTACAATTTGATATTGTCATCCCCTGCTTTGTTCAGAAATATGGAGCAGCCAAATTAATTCATTTGAAATGGAAACATTTGCCACATCTCTCCTCAAATGGACTTCATGAGTCATCCTGAAGCCAGAAAAGCTTCATTTACATTGTCTCAGATTAGAGGCAGCTCATGTTCATGTCGCTCAACCATTGAGTTCATCAGGCCCTCAGGCAGCACCTGGGAGAAAAATGTCATCATCATCATCATCATCATCACCACATCATGGCATATTTCTCCTCATTCTGTACCTCCATGGATCACATTCTTATGTTGGACAGCAGGATTTCCTATGGAGATTGAAAAAAGTACTGCTGAGATTGAGGCTATCCTAAAATGGACAGCGCACATCCTCATTTTCAACATGCAAAGGAGGCTTTATATGTTTCAAAAACACCAGAAGACCCAGGTTATAGCAAAGACGAGGGATTTTTGACTTTTTCTTCAAGTGTGCAGGGATATGGCTGCTATGGCGGCCGTATTACCGCCACACCGGCGGTCATGAGTCATGACCTCTGTCAAATTCCATGTGACCGTTTAGTCACGGTAACTAGGCTAGTAGCCTGCATTTGTGTCACTTTTGAGAATGGTGTTTTCCGCTATTTGATTACATTTTGGAACATTTATGCTTATAGCCCACTGCCTTGTGCGCATTGCTACGCTTGTAACGTGAAGAAATAGCCTAATAGTTTATCAACATTTTATGCTAATCGTTCTGATCTGTTGCATCAGCGTCAATGCTTTTAAACATTTTTGGGGGGGAGCTTTGGGACATATTTCATCCCACCACTGTCCTAGACTATGTTTGGAATATTTCTTTCTCATACAGAAGGACAAGTTGGTCAATAGAATTGGTCAACTTTTGTACTATTGTGGATAGTAGATTGACATAGGCTAGTGCTTTTGTTGTTCATTAGGCCTACTCATCTTGTTGGCTGACGAAAAGTAAACTTCTTCAATATGTTTTGTCCCCGATGTGTCGGTCTTCACTTGTAGACTGTGAGAAGGACCCAATTACGTGACGGGTATTGTCTGATAAGAATTGAAATATCTGCGAGAGCCAAGTGATTGAGAGGTGCTTCGGAGCACGCAGGCGGGAGAAGCTAATTATAATTATTATATTCAGCCCAAGGGCACAACGGCCACTGGCCGCAAAATACATGGATTTATTTAGGCGGCATTACACAAAGGGGATGCCGCCGGGTCATTTGAGGCATTATCAAGTGCTTGTCAAATTGTGAATGAGAGATTGATGAAGTGTGTGCAGCATGTGCAAAACAAAAAAAAATCTGAGCTCATGCCTTTCTTGTAAATATTTTGAAATCATCAGCAGCCTTAAAATATAGCCTATTACAAATCAAACATATAGCCCAAAATTAAAACTAAAGTTTCAAAAATAACTCTAAATTAAGCATATAGGAGTACCTGTTTCTTTGTTAACACAGAATAGCGCATGTGAGCACTCCCTGTCACGCCCTGACCTTAGAGATCCTTTTTATGTCTCTCTTTTGGTTTGGTCAGGGCGTGAGTTGGGGTGGGCATTCGTTGTTTTGTGTTGTATGTTTTCTATTTCTGTGTGTTTGGCCAGGTGTGGTTCTCAATCAGATTGTCTCAATCGTTGTTTCAATCGTTGTCCCTGATTGAGAACCATACTTAGGTAGCCTTTTCCCACCTGTGTTTTATGGGTAGTTATTTTCTGTTTGTGTGTTTCTGCACCAGACAGAACTGTTTCATTTGTTCCGCTTTGTTCTTTTTTGTTCTAGTGTTCAGTTTTATAAAAATCATGAACACGTATCACGCTGCACCTTGGTCCTCTTCTTCAAACAGCCGTTACACTCCCTCAAATCATTTGGAGAAAATATCCTTTCTATTTTAGTCAGCTATGTTCAATTCTTCATACATTAAAATAATATACAAATAATTCCACAGAACTCTGTCTGCTAAATGAACTAGTGTACATATGACAAAGACAGATCAGGATCTAACATAAGGGCAACTCAGAGTATGCTATTAAGTTCTTCTGAAATAGACTACATTTTCTTCATATTGTGTTTCTTTAGACTTGTCTAAAATAACTAATGGATTAAATTATGATGGTGTAGGCTATATTAAATGGTTTTGTTAGACTTTTTCAAATGTAGATGTTTCCGAAAGTCTGCATGATTGACTTGTGTGGTAGCCAGGGGGTGCTAAAAGTTTTCGTATTAATTAACAGGCAGTTACCATGACACTGGCAGTTATTTGCTTGACAGAATTTCAAGCACCGCCACAGTGCTACGCAGGGATTGAGAATGGATAGATGCTTGCCACAGTTAAATAAAGGTTAAATAAATAAAATAAATAAAACTGTCACGCCCTGACCTTAGAGATCCTTCATTCTCTATGTTGGTTAGGTTGTGGTGTGACTAGGGTGGGCATTCTAGTTTCTTTATTTCTACGTTGGCAAGGTATGGTTCCCAATCAGAGGCAGCTGTCTATCGTTGTCTCTGATTGGGGATCATATTTAGGCAGTCTTTTCCCACCTGTTTGTTGTAGGATCTTGTTGTTGTGTAGTTGCTGTTGAGCATTTACTTCATGCTCTGTTTGTTTTGTATTGTATTGTTTGGTGAGTTTCATTTATTAAACATGTGGAACTCTACATTCACTGCGCCTTGGTCCGATTCTTACAACAACGTTCGTGACACTCCTGCTTTCCGTCTTCCTACTGATTTTGGCAGGAATTAGTTTATCCTTTAAGATAAGGGGTTTCAGCATTGAGGCACTGTGTAGAGCGGTAAAGAAAATGGAAAGTTTAAAAGGACTTGATTTAATCTTTCTAGGGCAGGCATTCTGCTAGCGGAACCCCTCCACAACATTCCGCTGAAAAGGCAGCGAGCGGAATATAAAAATATTTTTTAGAAATATGTAACTTTCACACATTGACATGTCCAATACAGCAAATGAAAGAAACATCTTGTTAATCTACCCATCATATCTGATTTCAAAAATGCTTTGCAGCGAAAGCACAACATATGATTATGTTTGGTCATAGCCAAGTCAAAAAAACACACTGTGACTCAGCCAAAGAAGAGTCACAAAAAGCAGAAATATAGATAAAATGAATCACTA
Organism: Oncorhynchus clarkii lewisi; assembly: GCF_045791955.1. Classification (NCBI taxonomy): domain Eukaryota; kingdom Metazoa; phylum Chordata; class Actinopteri; order Salmoniformes; family Salmonidae; genus Oncorhynchus; species Oncorhynchus clarkii. Next base: position 8,843,151 of record NC_092152.1, read on the forward strand.
ACCTTTGATGATTTTAATCAGATGACACTCATAGGACATCATGTTACACAATATATGTATGGTTTTTTTTTCGATAATGTGCATATTTATATCCAAAAATCTCAGTTTACTGCACGTAATGCGGCAATGTAATGGTTTGATTCCAAAACATCCAGGGGTTTTCAGAAATACTCATAATAAACATTGATAAAAGATACAACTGTTATTCACAGAATTAAAGATAGACTTCTCCTTAATGCAACCGCTGTGTCAGATTTAAAAAAAACATAATCTGAGAACGGCGCTTAGAACCCAAAACAGCCAGAAGAATATCCGCCATTTTGGAGTCAACAGAAGTTAGAAACAACACCATAAATATTCACTTACCTTTGATGATCTTCATCAGAAGGCACTCCCAGGAATCCCAGTTCGACAATAAAGGACTAATTTGTTACATAAAGTTCCATCATTTATGTCCAAATAGCCACTTGTTGTTAGCGTGTTCATCCCAGTAATCCATCTTCATGAGGTGCCGGCACTTCGTCCAGACAAAAAACTTGAACATTTCCATTACAGTCCTTTAGAAACATGTCACACGATGTATGGAATCAATCATTAGGATGTTTTTAACAAAAAACATCAATAATGTTCCAACCGGAGAATTCCTTTGTCTGAAGAAAAGCACTGGAAGAAGAGGTAACTCTGTTGGGAACGCGCGTCATAAGACCAAGGCACTCTGCCAGACCACTGACTCAAAGAGGTCTCATGAGCCCCTCCTTTATAATCCTCATTCAAATTTCAATTCAGGTTGCTAAAGACGGTTGACATCTAGTGGAAGGAAGTGCAACTTTATCCATATCTCAATGTGTATTCGGTGGGCCAAGATTTGAAAAACTACAAACCTCAGATGTCCCACTTCCTGGTTGGATTTTTCTCAGGTTTTCGCCTGCCATATGAGTTATTTTATACTCACAGACATCATTCAAACAGTTTTAGAAACTTCAGAGTGTTTTCTATCCAATACTACTAATAATATGCATATTTTAGCATCTGGGACAGAGTAGGAGGCAGTTCACTCTGGGCACGCTATTCATCCAAAACTGAAAATGCTGCCTCCTATCCCAAAATAGTTTTAACTGTGTAATATACAGTTGCAGTTGGAAGTTTACATACACTTAGGTTGGAGTCAATAAAACTCGTTTTTTCAACCACTCCAACACATTTCATGTTAACAAACTATGGTTTTGGAAAGTCGGTTAGAACATCTACTTTGTGCGTGACACAAGTACATTTTCCAACAATTGTTTACAGACAGATTATTTCACTTACAACTCACTGTATCACAATTCCAGCGGGTCAGAAGTTTACATACACTAAGTTGACTGTGCCTTTAAGCAGCTTGGAAAATTCCAGTAAATTATGTCATGGCTTTAGAAGCTTCTGATAGGCTAATTTACATAATTTGAGTCATTTGGAGGTGTACCTGTGGATGTATTTCAAGGCTTACCTTCAGACTCAGTGCCTCTTTGCTTGACATCATGGGAAAATCTAAAGAAATCAGCCAAGACCTCAGAAAATAAATTGTAGACCTCCACAAGTCTGGTTCATCATTGGGAGCAATTTCCAAACGCCTGAAGGTACCACGTTCATCTGTACAAACAATAGTATGCAAGTATAAACACCATGGAACCATGCAGTCGTCATACCGCTCAGGAAGGAGACGCATTCTGTCTCCTAGAGATGAACGTACTTTGGTGCAAAAAGTGCAAATTAATCCCAGAACAACAGCAAAGGACCTTGTGAATATGCTGGAGGAAACAGGTACAAAAGTATCTATCCACAGTAAAACGAGTCCTATATCGACATAACCTGAAAGGCAGCTCAGCAAGGAAGAAGCCACTGCTCCAAAACCGCCATAAAAAGCTATACTACAGTTTGCAACTGCACATGGGGACAAAGATCGTACATTTTGGAGAAATGTCCTCTGGTCTGATTAAACAAAAATAGAACTGTGTTTGGCCATAATGATCATCGTTATGTTTGGAGGAAAAATGGTTTGCAAGCTGAAGAACACCATCCCAACCGTGAAGCACGGGGGTGGCAGCATCATGTTGTGGGGGTGCTTTGCTGCAGGAGGGTCTCGTGCACTTCACAAAATAAATGGCATCATGAGGATGGAAAATTACGTGGATATAGTGAAGAAACATTTCAAGACATCAGTGAGGAAGTTAAAGTTTGGTTGCAAATGGGTTTTCCAAATGGACAATGACCCCAAGCATACTTCCACAGTTGTGGCAAAATGGCTTAAGGACAACAAAGTCAAGGTATTGGAGTGGCCATCACAAAGCCCTGACCTCAATCCTATAGAACATATCGATTCATATACAGATTCAACTACAAACAACAGGGAGGTTTTCCAATGCCTCGCAAAGAAGGGCACCTATTGGTAGATGGGTTTAAAAATTAAAATGCAGACACTGAATTGAGCATTGTGAAGTTATTAATTACTCTTTGGATGGTGTATCAATCACCCAGTCACTACGAAGATACAGGTGTTCATCCTAATTCAGTTGCCGGAGAATAACGAAACCGCTCAGGGATTTTACCATGAGGCCAATGGGGAATTTAAAACAGTTATTGAGTTTAATGGCTGTTAAAATACAAAACTGAGGATGGATCAACAACATTTTTGTTACTCCACAATACTAACATAAATAAAAATGAGGAAGACTATACATAATACATATCTTCCAAAACATGCATCCTGTTTGCATTAAGGCACTAAAGTAAAACTGAAAAAACGTTTGGCAAAGAAATTTACTTTATGTCCTGAATAAAAAGGTGTCATGTTTGGGGCAAATCGAACACAACACATCACAGAGTACCACTCTTCATATTTTTAAGCATGGTGGTGTCTGCATCATGTTATGTGTATGCTTGTCATCGGCAACGACTAGGGTGTTATTTAGGATAAAAATAAAAGGAACAATGCTATGCAGAGGCAAAATCTTAGACGAGTCTACTTCAGTCTGCTTTCCAACAGACACTGGGAGACAAAGTCTCATTTCAGCAGGACAATAACCTAAAACACAGGGCCAAATATACACTGGAGTTGCTTACCAAGACAACATTGAATGTTCCTGAGTGGCCAAGATCAGTTTTTACTTAACACTTCTTATGGTATAGGGGACGCTTGGGTCTCACTTGGGAAAAAAAAACAGGGAAAATGCAGCGCGGCAAATTCAAATAATGAATAAAATCAAACATTCATTAAATCACACATGTAAGATACTCAATTAAAGCTACACTCGTTGTGAATCCAGCCAACATGTCAGATTTTAAAAAGCTTTTCGGCGAAAGCATTAAGAAGCTATTATCTGATGATAGCACTATGTCAATAAAGAGGGTAGCATATTTCAAACCTGCAGGCGCTACACAAAACGCTGAAATAAAATATAAAACATGCATTACCTTTGATGAGCTTCTTTTGTTGGCACTCCAATATGTCCCACAAACATCACAATTGGTCCTTTTTTTCGATTAATTCCGTCCATATATATCCAAAATGTCAATTTATAAAGCGCGTTTGATCCAGAAAAAAAACAGCTAACAAAAACAAAACATTTCAAAAGTTGCCTATAAACTTTGCCAAAATATTTCAAACTACTTTTGTAATACAACTTTAGGTATTTTTAAACGTTAATAATCGATCAAATTGAAGACGGGGCAATCTGTATTCAATACAGCAAGTAAATAAACCATGCTCCTTTTTACGTCTTGCGCAACTCTCAATAGGGTAACCTTGTTCCAGGATGTGCTTCTTCTTCTTTGCACAAATGAACAACATCAACCAAATTCCAAAGACTGGTGACATCCAGTGGAAGTGGTAGGAACTGTAAAATGGTCCCTATCAAATATCCCTTGGCAAAGACAACAGAGGGAACGGTCAGAGGCAAAAAAGAAAAATAATTCTGAACAGTTAGTCCTCTGGGTTTTGCCGGCTACATAAGTTCTGTTATAGTCACAGACATGGTTGAAACAGTTTTAGAAACTTCAGAGTGTTTTCTATCCAGTTGAAATTGGGCACGCTATTTATCCAAAAGTGAAAATGCTGCCCCCTATACCTTAAGAGGTTATCGGCTTTAAAATCTATGACAAGACTTGAAATGGCTGCCTAGCAATGATAGATAACCAACTTGATAGATTTTCAAGACTTTTAAAAATAAATTATGTGCAAATATTGTACAATCCAGGTGTGCAATGCTCTTGGACACTTACCCAGAAAGACTCACAGCTGTAATAGCTGCCAAAGGTGATTCTACATGTATTTACTCAGGATAGTAATAGTAATCAACATATATTTATTTTTCATAAATTGTTTAGAAATGTTAAAGTTTAGTGTTCTGTGTAGATAGTTGATAAAACAAATAAAAATTAAATACATTTTAATCCCACCCTGTAACACAACAAAATGTGGAAAAAGTCAAGGGGTGTGAATACTTTCTGAAAGCTGTGTAGATAAGGGTAAGCAGAAGGATAGAGTGTGATCACGTCAGGTGCGAGTAAAATAGACACAGTGAAGATAAGACAAAAGACACAGAGAGCAAGAAAAAATATGTTATACGTCACTCTACTGCCTGTTTCTGCCGGCCCAATAAACGTGTCTCACCTCCATAAAGGCGGCCTATTAAAAACTGCCCAGAGGTAAAAAAAACAAAACAAAAAAACTGTCTAATCTTTAAATCTTCAAACAGTTTTCATCCCTGTGACATCTCAAGGTCACGTCGTTAATCAGCTATATGATACAGAATGAAGAAGGAGGAGGTGGAGAGAAAAGCAGCCTGGAGCGGCATGGGGCTGGTAAGAACTCTGTCTGCCGATAAGGAAGCCAGCCACAGTGGCACGTGGCTCTCTACAAACTCCTCCTAACCAGCCTGGCAGGACTGTATATTTTCATGCTATTCCTGGGTTTGGAGGTGACTGAGGAGACTAATGATGCTGTGTTAGGAAAGGGTTTTTGTCAGGTCTCCCTCTAGAAAAGAGGTGTCTAACCCTTAAGAGTCTTTTCCTGGTTAAATAAAGCTTCAATAAATGTTAAATTCAAGTTCAATACAGGTTAAAGAACTATTACAAAAGTGTTAAATAAAGGTTATATGAAGGTTAATTAATATCTGAGTTAAGGGCAGGTTCTGTGTGGTGTGTTGGGTGTAATGTCTGAGTTAAGGGCAGGGTCTGTGTGGTGCATTTGCCCTTCTTCTTCACACATAATCCATCCAGAGAGGAAACAGAAGAGTGATTCCATTAAAATGGCCTTCCTGGAAGAGGAAAATGAATAAATATTAATCAAGCATTGATTAAAGCGTTAAGACGATGGCTCATTATTCACGAGACCCACAACGAGAGCCACCCTTTCCCCTCCTCCCCTTGTCCCCAACGGATTATATATTGATTATATATTGAGCAGACAGGAGAAAGAAAGAGAGCCTGAGAGAGACACAGACAGAGAGAAAGGGAGCGAGAGAGAGACACAGACAGAGAGAAAGGGAGCGAGAGAACTCGGTTGCTCAATAATTCTTGGGAGGCCATTGTTCTGGCCTGCCATTATTCACCTGTGTAAAGAATGGGCCTTGAATGCAAGCAAGAAACAGTCTGAGAGCCTTCATGCATTTGAAAACCCACAGAGAGAGATAGGCAAAGAAGAGAGAGAGAGCAATAGAGTGAGGAAAGAGAAGTGGGAAGAATCACAATGACTCAGGGGCGATGCTATCTCCTAGGCGGGCGCAGGAGACCGCCAGGTAGAGATGTCTTGCCAAGAGAGATAAGAGTCAAGATTCACAGAGGAGGTAGAGATGTCTTGCCAAGAGAGATAAGAGTCAAGATTCACAGAGGAGGTAGAGATGTCTTGCCCAGAGAGATAAGAGTCAAGATTCACAGAGGAGGTAGAGATGTCTTGCCCAGAGAGATAAGAGTCAAGATTCACAGAGGAGGTAGAGATGTCTTGCCCAGAGAGATAAGAGTCAAGATTCACGGAGGAGGTAGAGATGTCTTGCCCAGAGAGATAAGAGTCAAGATTCACAGAGGAGGTAGAGATGTCTTGCCCAGAGAGATAAGAGTCAAGATTCACGGAGGAGGGAGAGATGTCTTGCCCAGAGAGATAAGAGTCAAGATTCACGGAGGAGGTAGAGATGTCTTGCCCAGAGAGATAAGAGTCAAGATTCACAGAGGAGGTAGAGATGTCTTGCCCAGAGAGATAAGAGTCAAGATTCACGGAGGAGGTAGAGATGTCTTACCCAGAGAGATGAGAGTCAAGGTTCACAGAGGAGGATTGGGGGCCAACTCATACTTTGGGAAATCTAGACAGTGTAGCGCTAGAGTGTACATTCATACAGATTGGACACAATCTGCTGGACATACGCTCTGGGAGAGATGATGGGATGATTAGGCTCCGTGTTAGGTTTTGATTATGTAATATCGGCTGCGGGCAGAGAAATGTACAAGTTTGGCCAGAGAAACAGCGTGCAAAGCCTAGCATGGGAATGACTGCAATATCTAATTATCAAGCTATTTTTCAGAAAGTAAAACTTGTTTAAATGGAAGTTACCTTGTCCATTACATTTAAAGGGGTCTACCCATCAGCAATATCATTTTCATAGAGAACGTATGTTAAAACTCTGAAAATGAATTAGGTAACAATTTATTAATCTGTAGATGATCTACAGCACATATGTCAGAGTCAAGGCCCGCGGGCCACATCCGGCCCGCAAGAAGGTTTTTTACGGCCCCTGGGATGATCTTGATTTATTATTAGAACCGGCCCGCAGCAAGCCGGCAGCCCGCAGATCTTTTACACGCACCAATACTACATTTCCCACAATGCAAAGGTGACGCACCGAGCAGTAGGCTGCTTCATTTCAATATTTATTGGCACAGCAGTCGTCAGCATCACAGTAAAATTAACTTTCAGATACCCATCAAAAATGGCAAAACGGAAGGTGGATACTGAGAACCGGGGGTTTCAAACAAGGTGGGAGTCGGAGTATATGTTCACGAAGGTAGCTGGAAAACCTGTGTGTCTTCTGTGTGGAGAAAGTGTGGCGGTACTGAAAGAGTATAATCTGAGACGACATTATGAAACGAAACACGCGGACAAAAACAAGAATATGGACATGGAACAAAGGCTACAAAAGGCAGAGGAATTAAAACGAGGCCTCAAATCTCGACAGGCTCTGTTCAAAAAAGCCAAATCACAAGGCCAGGCTGCTGTCAAGGCCAGTTTTATTTTGGCAGAAGAGATCGCTAAATCAGCCCGGCCATTTACGGAGGGGGATTTCATCAAAAACTGCATGATTAAAGTTTGTGACGAAGTTTGCCCAGAAAAAAGGCAACTCTTTTTAAATGTGAGTCTGAGCAGAAACACCATTGCCGAGAGAGTAGACCAGTTGTCCATCAATCTAAAAGAGCAGCTTGTGAAAAAGGGAAAAGATTTTATTGCATATTCCTTGGCTGTGGATGAGAGCACCGACATTTCTGACATTGCCCAGTTGTCAATTTTCATCCGCGGAGTGGACTCCAACCTAAGCGTGACAGAGGAGTTTTTGGCTTTACGTCCTATGCATGGCACAACTACGGGGCATGATTTGTATGAAGAGGTGTCAAGATGTGTAAATGAGATGGAGCTGCCTTGGGAAAAACTCGTGGGTTTGACAACCGACGGAGCACCTGCGATGTGTGGACACAGGAGCGGACTGGTGGCGAAGATACGGGAAAAGATGCAAGAGGAAAACGCGACAGGTGAGCTGACAGCTTATCATTGTATCATACACCAGGAAGCGTTGTGCGGTAAAGCCTTGAAAATGGAGCATGTAATGAGCATCATCACGCGCACAGTTAACTTTATCAGAGCCAAAGGTTTGAATCACCGCCAGTTCAAGGCATTTCTGACGGAGTTAGAAACGGAGCATGGTGATTTGCCTTATCACACAGAGGTGCGATGGCTAAGCCAGGGAAAGGTGCTTCAAAGATGTTTCGAGCTTCGTGAGGAGATTTGTCTGTTCTTGGACAGCAAAGGGAAAGACACAACACAACTCCGAGACGAAATGTTTCTGTGTGAAATGGCTTTTCTGTGTGACATTACGAGTCATCTGAATGCAATAAACTTGCAGCTGCAGGGTCGGGATCGTGTCATCTCTGATATGTACAGTACAGTGAAGGCATTTAAAACCAAACTGACTCTGTGGGAGACGCAGATGCGGAAAGAAAATTTGAGCCACTTTCCCAGCTGCCAGACCATGAAAGAGAAGCTCTCTACCAGTGCGTTCCCGAGCACACAGTTGGCTGATAAAATAGGTATGCTTGCCGCTGACTTTCGACGCCGATTTGCTGACTTTGAAGCACAAAAAAGCAGGTTGGAACTGCTCGGTAACCCATTTGCTGTTGACGTGGAAAGCTCACCACCAAACCTCCAAATGGAGTTGATTGACCTCCAATGCAATGATGCACTGAGGGCAAAATATGCGGCAGTGGGTGCTGCGGAGTTCGCCCGTTTCCTCCCCGGCACAATGCCCCAGCTGCGCATCCAGGCTGCTCAAACGTTGTCTATGTTTGGCAGCACATACCTGTGTGAACAACTGTTTTCTTTGATGAACCTGAACAAAACATCACACAGAAGTCGACTTACTGCTGAACACCTCCACTCAATTCTGAGGATTTCTTCAGCTCAGAGCCTTACCCCGAACATTGATGAACTTGTGGAAAAGATGGGACACCACCAAGTATCACCCTCAACCTCAAACAAGTGAACATTACTGTGCAATCACATATTTAGAGTTTTTACTCAGTTCAAGTTTAAAAGTTAAAATGTAATATTTGTTTTCACTGCATGTTACTTCTCCTTAAACAAAGTGTTGTTTTTGATTAATAGATTTTTGCACTTTATTTTTTTGTATTTCAATCCAATTATATTTTAAAAATATTTCAGTTGAGTGGATGATAGAAAATTGCTATTATTGTTTTTTCTTTGAAGTAAATTTAGCCCACTTTTGCTAAAATAGAAAATATAGTCTACTGATGGTGCCTTGAATACCGGTTTCTTTCATTTAATGTTCATGTTATGGGGATATTTATATAAAAGAAAATTTGTCTTTTGTGTCTGTTGAAAATTAAAGATTACTGACAGAGCCATAAGAAAATATTGCTTTATTTATCTGATCATATTGTAATATATTTGTTAGGTTTTCAGTAGGTTCAATTAGGTTCACTAGACTATATGCGTCATTTAAAAATTTTTCAATGAACATTCGAACAGTCCGGCCCTCGTCTTGTAGCTGATTTTTTTATTTGGCCCTCCGTCCATTTGACTTTGACACCCCTGATCTACAGACTATCAGTATAACATTTCAACAAACTAAATCAAATCAAATAAACATGTATTTGTCACATGTGCCGAATACAACAAGTGTAGACCTTATAGTGAAATGCTTACTTACAAGCAATTAACCAACAATGCAGTTGAGAAAATACCCCCCCCCCCCCCCCCCCCCCAAAAAAAAATGAAATAACAATAGCGAGGCTATATACAGGGGGTAGCGTTACAGAGTCAATGTGGAGGCTATATACAGGGGGTACCGGTACAGAGTCAATGTGGAGGCTATATACAGGGGGTACCGGTACAGAGTCAATGTGCGGTGGCACCGGTGTTGAGGTAATTGAGGTAATATGTACATGTAGGTAGAGCTATTAAAGTGATTATGCAAAGGTTACAACAGAGAGTAGCAGCAGCGTAGAAGAGGGGGGGGGGGGGGCAATGCAAATAGTCTGGGGAGCCATTTGATTAGTTCCTTGGCGTACACATTACGGACAAACTGAAATGGTCCACCCACACAGACAGCATGGTGAAGTAGGCGCAGCAGAGCCTCTTCAACCTCAGGAGGCTGAAGAAATTTGTCTTGTAACCAAAAACACTGACAAACTGAAACAGATACACAATGGAGAGCATCCTGTCAGGCTGTATCCCCACCTGGTACGGCAACTGCTCCGCCCACAACCGTAAGGCTCTCCAGAGGGTAGTGAGGTCTGCTCAACGCAAACTACCTACCCTCCAGGACACCTACACCACCTGATGTCACAGGAAGGCCAAAAAGATCATCAAGGACAACAACCACCCGATCCACTGCCTGTTCACCCCGTTATCATCCAGAAGGCGAAGTCAGTACAGGTGCATCAAAGCAGGGACCGAGAGACTGAAAAACAGCTTCTATCTCAAGGCCATTAGACTGTTAAACAGCCATCACTAACATTGAGTGGCTTCTGCCAACATACTGACTCATCTCTAGCCACTTTAATAATGAAAAATTGGATGTAATAAATTTTTATGTACATATTCTTATGAACTCCTTTACACTTGTGTGTATAAGGTAGGTGTTGTGAAATTGTTAGATTACTTGTTAGATATGACTGCATGGTCAGAACTAGAAGCACAAGCATTTCGCTACACTTGCATTAACATCTGCAAACCATGTGTATGTGACAAATAACATTTGATTAGATTATATTTTTAGAAGTTAGAAGCTGTTAAGAAGCCTTTTTGACCTAGACTTGGCGCTCTGGTACCACTTGCCGTGTGGTAGCAGAGAGAACAATCTATGACTAGGGTGTCTGGAGTCTTTGACAATTTTTAGGGCCTGGCACGAAGCTTGGCCCCGGTGATGTACCGGGCAGTTCGCACTACCCTCTGTATTGCCTTGCGGTCGGAGGCCGAGCAGTTGCCATACCAGGCAGTGATGCAATCCGTCAGGATGCTCTCGATGGTGCAGCTGTAAAACCTTTTTAGGATCTGAGGACCCATGGCAATTCTTTTCAGTCTCTGGACTGGTTTTGTCGTGCCCTCTTCACAACTGTCTTGGTGTGCTTGGACCATGTTAGTTTGTTGGTGGTGTGGATGCCAAGGAACTTGAAGCTCTCAACCTGCTCCACTGCAGCCCTGTCGATGAGAATGGGGGCGTGCTCGGTCCTCTTTTTCTTGGAGTCCACAATCATCTCCTTTGTCTTGATCACATTGAGGGCGAGGTTGTTATCCTGGCACCACACGGTCAGGTCTCTGACCTCCTCCCCTATAGGTTGTCTCATCATTGTCGGTGATCAGGCTGTTGTGTCATTGGCAAACTTAATGATGGTATTGGAGTCGTGCCTGGCTGTGCAGTCATGAGTGAACAGGGAGTACAGGAGGGGACTGACCACGCACCCCTGAGGGGCCCCTGTGTTGAGGATCCACGTGGCGAATGTGTTGTTACCTACCCTTACCACCTAGGGGCGGTCCGTCAGGAAGTTCAGGATCCAGTTGCAGAGGGAGCACAGGGACTATGAATTATCTGATCTCTGGTCAGGTCATTCATTATTTTGTTTGTTCAGTCTACCAGTATTTGGACAAAGCATTTAAAGCATTAAGAAGTTATTTCACCTGCGCAAGAGTGACTGTCCTTTTTGTTTTGCATGGTAGTATCGTAGTCTATCATTGGTTAAAACTGCATTCCAGCCGGTGTCTATTCCACAATTTACCACAAGTTACCACCAGCTAAATCTATGACGTTAAAATGCCTATTTCCTCTGGTCCATCTGAATCCACTGTCTCATCAGCCCAGGCAGGCACTTTATACACTTGATCTCCACTATAAAATGTAGACATTATTTCACATTTCTTTTTGACTAACATTTAGGTTTCAACAGCGGAGATTTGTATAAACATTGCTGTCTGTCTCTCAGACATTCGATATTCAAATTTGATCTCCAGCTGTTCCATAGTAATGAACCTGTCGGGCTTTTGTTGGGAAAAGACAGACAGGCAGAAAGGCAGTGTTTATCAGCCAGTCGAAATCATGAATCATGAGTTTGCTGTCTTTCCAGTTTCAGTTTAAAGGAATTGTGTTAGCTGTGTTGTTGGCTAGCTCCTCTGAAGAACAGCATCTTGATGATTGAACACATTATCTATGCCATGCGATATCTCGCCTCATTGTTATGGCTGCACCATACCAGTCAAAAGTTTGGACTCATTCAATGGTTTTTCTTTATTTTTATTATTTTCTGGTAGTGCGAACGGCCCAGTACATCACTAGGGCGAAGCTTTCTGCCATCCAGGACCTCTATACCAGGCAGTGTCAGAGGAAGTCCCTAAAAATTGTCAGACTCCAGCCACCCTAGTCATAGACTGTTCTCTCTGCTACCGCACGACAAGCGGTAGTCCAAGAGGCTTCTAAACAGCTTCTCCTCCCAAGCCATAAGACTCCTGAACATCTAATCAAATGGCTACCCAGACTATTTGCATTGCCCCCTCTCTTTTTTACCGCTGCTACTCTCTGTTGTTATCATTTTTGCGTAGTCACTTTAATAACTCTACCTACATGTAAGCTCAGCAAAAAAGAAGCGTCCCTTTTTCAGGACCCTGTCTTTCAAAGATAATTCATAAAAATCCAAATAGCTTCACAGATCTTCATTGTAAAGGGTTTAGACACTGTTTCCCATGCTTGTTCACCACCATAAACAATTAATGAACATGCACCTGCGGAACGGTCGTTAAGACACTAACAGCTAATGTCACATCAGAGTTATGAAAACTTAGGACACTAAAGAGGTCTTTCTACTGACTCTGAAAAACACCAAAAGAAAGTTACCTAGGGTCCCTGCTCATCTGCATGAACGTGCCTTAGGCATGCTGCAAGGAGGCATGAGGACTGCAGATGTGACCAGGGCAATAAATTGCAATGTCCTTACTGTGAGACGCCTAAGACAGCGCTACAGGGATAGAGGATGGACAGCATCATCGCAGTGGCAGACCAAGTGTAACAACACCTGCACAGGATCGGTACATCCGAACATCACATATGCAGGACAGGTACTGGATGGCAACAACAAATGCCCGAGTTACACCAGGAACGCAAAATCCCTCCATCAGTGCTCAGACTTTCCGCAATAGGCTGAGAGAGGCTGGACTGAGGGCTTGTAGGCCTGTTGTAAGGCAGGTCCTCACCAGACATCACCGGCAACAACGTCGCCTATGGGCACAAACCCACCGTCGCTGGACCAGACAAGACTGGCAAAAAGTGCTCTTCACTGATGAGTCACGGTTTGTCTCACCAGGGGTTTTGGTCGGATTCGCGTTTATCGTCAAAGGAATGAGCGTAACACCGAGGCCAATACTCTGGAGCGGGATCGATTTGGAGTTGGAGGGTCCATCAGGCTCTGGGGCGGTGTGTCACAGCATCATCAAACTGAGCTTGTTGTCATTGCAGGCAATCTCAGTGCTGTGCGTTACAGGGAAGACATCCTCCTCCCTCATGTGGTACCCTTCCTGCAGGCTCATCCTGACATGACCCTCCAGCATGACAATGCCACCAGCCATACTGCTCGCTCTGTGCGTGATTTCTGCAAGACAGGAATGTCAGTGTTCTACCATGGCCAGCAAAGAGCCCAGATTTCAATCCCGTTGAGCATGTCTAGGACCTGCTGGATCGGAGGGTGAGGGCTAGAGCCATTACCCCCAGAAATATCTGGGAACTTGCAGGTGCCTTGGCGGAAGAGTGGGGTTACATCTCACAGCAAGAACTGGCAAATATGGTGCAGTCCATGAGGAGGAGATGCACTGCAGTACTTAATGCAGCTGGTGGCCACACAAGATTCTGACTGTTCCAAATCATGTCCAATCAATTTAATTTACAATCAAGTTGTAGAAACATCTCAAGCATCATAAATGGAAACAGGATGCACCTGAGCTGAATTTCGAGTATCATAGCAAATGCTCTGAATAAGGTGTTTCTGAATAAGGTATTTCTTATTTTTAATAAACTTGCAAACATTTCTAAAAATCTTTTTTCACTTTGTATGGGGGTATTGTGTGTAGATTGATGTTAATTTTTTATTTTTTTTATTTTTAACTTTAAATTTTAGAATAAAATGTATGTAACGAAATGTGGAAAACGTCAAGGAGTCAAGGAATACTTTCCAAATCTCACAAAACATTCATAGAAGAGACAGGAATAGATATGGGAGAGGTGTCGCTATATATCCTTTTAAGAATCGGACTTCAATTTTTGCCTAAAATTACATACCCAAATCTAACTGCCTGTGGCTGAGGAGCCAGAGATAGCAGTGGGGTCAAATTGTAGAACCCGTTTATCAAACAAAACTATGCTACATTTTCTCTCTGGGACCCTCAGGGTGACAAATGAATCAGCACTATCCTCAAACAACGTATTTTTTTTGCTCTAATAGCTGCTGTAAATTGGACACTGCAGTTAGATTAACAACACGTTAAGCTTTCTGTCCATATAAGACATATACATACATATACATCCATATAAGACATGTCTATGTCCCTGGAAAGTTGAATGTTATTTTCAACGTCATTCCAGTCACATTTTCGCATATTGAGCAACAACTGTCCAAAGTTTAAGGATCTAGGGATCCCGTAGAGGATGTGTTCAAAGACAAGTTCCTGTGAAGCTCATGTCAAAGGTTATGGAAGTGTTGTGGTTTTAGGTTCACCTGCCACATCTCAAGCCTGTTCTTTTGGGTTCTTTTTTTCACCTGCCACCAAGTGCTAACAGTCAGTATTTGGATAATATGTGTGAAATACTTCACAGTGTGTGTGATTTTAAATAAGAGTGGTCTTATTTTCTGGGTGACATGAACTGGTTTTCATCAAGCTGTCCACTCAAAAAAAAAAAAAAAGATGCTCACTGTAACCGATACCTGTAATCTGGTTCAGGTTATTAATCCCTCTATTTGGCAAATCTGACCATAACTATATCCTCCTGATTCCTGCTTACAAGGAAAAACTCAAACAGGAAGTACCAGTGAAGAGCTCAATACGGAAGTGGTCTGATGAAGCGGATGCTACACTACAGGACTCATTTGCTAGCACTGACTGGAATATGTTCCATAATTGATCCAATGGCATTGAAGAGTTCACCACATTAGTCACCTACTTCATGAATAACTAACATACAGCTCTGACAGACATTAATCTTCCACAGGGCATGCAACTATAGGTCTCTTCATGGTCCCTAAAGCAAAAACGAATTCAAGGCAACGCACAGCAATACATAGAGCCATGATAGCATGGACCTCCCTGACGTCTCAAATCACTCAAGCAAGCAGCAATAGTAGCTTTAAAAAAATAATGAATAAACAGAGTATCACAGCACAACACCTCTGATCTAAATAGTCTGTAGCATCACCCTCCTGAGCACATATGGTGTCTGGGTGCAAGATCAGATATGGCCTTGGCATCAGGATATCAGGGAGTGTGATGCGAATGGAAAAAGAAAATGCAAAACAAGTTAATGAGAACTGGAGGAAACTCCATAAGAGAACCTGAGGAAACGCCATAAACTAACCGGAAGAAACTCCGTAAGAGAACCGGCGGAAACTCCGTAAGAGAACCGGAGGAAACTCCGTAAGAGAACCAGAGGAAACTCCGTAAGAGAACAGCAGGAAACTCCGTAAGAGAACAGGGGGAAACTCTGTAAGAGAACAGGGGGAAACTCTGTAAGAGAACAGGAGGAAATTCCATAAGAGAACCGGAGGAAGCTCCATATCAAGGGGGCTTGATTCAAAGGCCAAAGGCCACACACTATAACTTAGCTAACCCTCTACGGGCGGTAAGACTGCAACATGGCAAATGTTTGGTTTAGTTAATTTCTATAGTATGCACTAGACAGTGTGACGCCCATCTGATGATAATGATAACTCTGTTCAATTTATTGAATGGAGTGGTGTTGGATCTCTAAAAAGTCCACGTATATAGCTAAAGTGAAGGATTAAATTGAATCTTAGCTGGAGGAAAGTCAAACACAGTTGCTCAGGTGAAGGATAAAATTGAAGCTTTAGGATGGAGGAAACTCCATCTATGAGCAGGGGATGAAAGACTTTGCAGAAGCCCCAATCTGATAATGAGTCAAGGGATGGATCTCTAAAAAGACCACATATGTAACTAAAGTAAAGGATTCAATTGAAACTTTAGCTGGAGGAAACTCCAACACGGTTGCTGAGACGAAGGATTAAATTGAAGCCTTTGCGGGGAGGAAACTCCATCTGTAGTTAATTTTTCTCCAAGATGGCGTAGCAGTCAGGCGTCTTTTGTCTTCATCTTGTCATGTCCCGCGTATATATCTTTATTTATATATTTTTATAACTTTTTTCTTCGCATATATTTTTTTATATTTTTCTTAACCCCAACTTTAACATACTCTCATGCAACCTGCCTCACCCAATGTGGTATTGATCTGCTATTTTCTTTACTTTAGAACCGGAACCCAGAAACAGAAGCTAGCCAGCTAACTAGCCACTGCTAGCAGTAATCAGCTAACCTTTAGCCCGGACAACTCCTGCCAGTCTGCACAGCGCGATTCAACCCAGAGCTTATCGGACTCCTTTTTCTCCATTTCTCCGGATTCCTACCGCAAGCTCTGTACCTCTTCACCTGGATCATCGCAGCTAGCTAGCTGCTATCCGATTGGCTTCTCCTGGCTAATGTCTCCATCCCGAAGCAAGCACCAATTAGCCTGGAGCCAGGTCTATGCTAGGCCCATCTCCCGGCTAGCTGAAGAGGTCCATCAGCCACTCCTCGGGCTACAATACCTATTTTACCAATAGGCCTGGACCCCTTTTATTGCTGATACGGAGCCCCGCCAATCCATCATGACTGGACTACCGACGTAATCCGCCCGAGGGGGTTTTCAAAAGCCTCCTCCGTCGCGACGTCCCCTGAATGCCCTTCTGCTATCCGTGGCCCGCTAGCTGTCTAGAGCATACCAGACTGTTAGCTGAAGTGGTCCATCAGTCAATTTCTTGGGCTACTATACCTATTTTTCCAATTGGCCTGGACACTTTTACTTCACGGACCCCTGCTGATCCACCATGACTGATCTGTCGACGTAACATCACGAGGGGGCTACAACAGACTTATTTTGTCGCGACGTCCCTCTAAGGCCCTTCTGCTAGCCTGCTAGCCTGCTAGCCCCGGCCCTCTAGCTGTCTGAATCGCCGTGTCTCCAGCCAGACCAACCACTCACTGGACCCCTATGATCACTCGGCTACACATGCCTCTCCCTAATGTCAATATGCCTTGTCCATTGCTGTTTTGGTTAGTGATTATTGTCTTATTTCACTGCAGAGCCTCCAGCCCTGCTCAATGTGCCTCAGCTAACCCTCTTGTCCCACCTCCCACACATGCAGTGACCTGGTTTAATTGATGTCTCTAGAGACAATACCTATCTCATCGTCACTCAATGCCTAGGTTTATCTCCACTGTATTCACATACCTACCATACCTTTACCTTTCTGGGACACTGTAAAGTCCATGGAGAATAATAGCACCTCCTCCCATCTGCCCACTGCACAGAAGCTAGGAAACACTGTCACCACTGATAAATCCACAATAATTGAGAATTTCAAGAAGCATTTTTCTATGGCTGGCCATGCTTTCCCCCTACCTTGGTCAACAGTCCTGCACCCCCCACAGCAACTTGCCCAAGCCTCCCCCATTTCTCCCTCACCCAAATCCAGATAGCTGATGTTCTGAAAGAGCTGCAAAATCTGGACCCCTACAAATCAGCAGGGCTTGACAATATGGACCCTCTCATTCTAAAAAGATAATCTGAAATTGTTACAACCCCTATTAATAGCCTGTTCAACCTATCTTTCGTATTGTCTGAGATTCCCAAAGAGTGGAAAGTTGTCGCGACCCAAACTGCTACAGACCTATGTCTTTCCTACCCTGCCTTTCTAACGTCTTCAAAAGTCAAGTTAACAAACAGATCAACGACCATTTCGAATCCCACAGTACCTTCTCAACTATGCAATCTGGTTTCCGAGATGGTCATGGGTGCACCTCAGCCAAGCTCAAGGTCCTAAACAATATCATAATCGCCATCAATAAGAGACTATACTGTGCAGTTTTATTCATCGACCTGGCCAAGGCTTTCAACTCTGTCAATCATCACATTCTTATGAACAGACTCAACAGCCTTGCTTTCTCAAATGACTGCCTCAACTGGTTGACTGCTTCTCAGACAGAGTTCAGTGTGTCAAATCGGAGGGCCTGTTGTCCGGACCTCTGGCAGTCTCAATTCTCGGGCCCACTCTTTTCTCTGTATACATCAATAATGTCGCTCTTGCTGCTGGTGATTCTCTGATCAACCTCTACGCAGACGACACCATTCTGTATACTTCTGGCCCTTGTTTGGACACTGTGTTAACTAACCTCCAGATGAGCTTCAATATCATACAAATCTCTTCCGTGGCCTCCAACTGCTCTTAAATGCAAGTAAAACTAAATGCATGCTCTTCAACCGATCGCTGCCTCACCTGCCCGCCCGTCCAGCATCACTACTCTGGTCGGTTCTGACTTAGAATATGTGGACAACTACAAATACCTAGGTGTCTGGATAGACCGTAAACTCTCATTCCAGACTCTCATTAAGCATCTCCAATCAAAAATGTAATCTAGAATCGGCTTCCTATTTTGCAACAAAGCATCCTTCACTCATGCTGTCAAACATACCCTCGTAAATCTGACTATCCTGCCGATCCTTGACTTCGGCGATGTCATTTACAAAATAGCCTCCAACACTCTACTTAGCAAACTGGATGTAGTCTATCACAGTGCCATCCGTTTTGTCACCAAAGCCCCATATACTACCCACCACTGCGACCTGTATGCTCTCGTTGGCTGGCCCTCGCTTCATATTCGTCGCCAAACCCACTGGCTCCAGGTCATCTATAAGTCTTTGCTAGGTAAAGCCCCGCCTTATCTCAGCTCACTGGTCACCATAGCAGCACGCACTCGTAGCACACGCTCCAGCAGGTATATATCTCACTGGTCACGCCCAAAGCCAATTTCTCCTTTGGCCACCTTTCCTTCCAGTTCTCTGCTGCCAATGACTGGAACGAATTGCAAAAATCACTGAATTGGAGACTCATATCTCTCGCACTAACTTTAAGCACCAGCTGTCAGAACAGCTCACAGATCACTGCACCTGTACATAGCCCATCTGTAAATAGCCCATTCAGCTACCTCATCCCCTTACTGTTATTTCTATTTTTTTGCTCCTTTGTACCCCAGTATCTCTACTTGCACATTCACCTTCTGCACATCTATCACTCCAGTGTTTAATTGCTAAATTGTAATTATTTTGCCACTATGGCCTATTTATTGCCTTACCTCCTTTATCTTACCTCGTTTGCATACACTGTATATAGAGTATTTTCTATTGTGTTATTGACTGTGTGTTTGTTTACTCCATGTGTAACTCTGTTGTTGTTTGTGTCGCACTGCTTTGCTTTATCTTAGCCAGGTCGCAGTTGTAAATGAGAACTTGTTCTCAACTAGCCTCCTGTACCTGGTTAAATAAAGGTGAAATAAATAAAAAATATATAGAAATAAATGTATGAGCTGGGTTGTTAGGGTAAAAACAGCGGTTGAAGCCTTATCTGAAGGAATTGTTACATTTCCATTGTCACACTTGAATTCAGTAGGATCAATGAATCACATTATTATGATGAATAGTATTGACATTAAATGGGAGAACGAAGGACACGGGTGGTTCCTAATGTTGTGAGATTCTCCCAAGTGGATACAGAACAACTGTTTCTGAGAGATCAGGATCAGGACCTGCAATTGTAACAGTAAGCAACTCTAACAAAATGGATGACTGCAGTATAGACGTTATTATGAGTACACATTATATGGATTGCTAAGGCATGAGAATATGAAAGTGTGTATTCTAATTTTAAATGTATGTAGTTCTGTACCTGTCTAATGAGGCAATGTATTGCCATTTTATGTAGTTCCTAAATACAGTGCCTTGCGAAAGTATTTGGCCCCCTTGAACTTTGCGACCTTTTGCCACATTTCAGGCTTCAAACATAAAGATATAAAACTGTATTTTTTTGTGAAGAATCAACAACAAGTGGGACACAATCGTGAAGTGGAACGACATTTATTGGATATTTCAAACTTTTTTAACAAATCAAAAACTGAAAGATTGGGCGTGCAAAATGATTCAGCCCCCTTAAGTTAATACTTTGTAGCGCCACCTTTTGCTGCGATTACAGCTGTAAGTCGCTTGGGGTATGTCTCTATCAGTTTTGCACATCGAGAGACTGAAATGTTTTCTCATTCCTCCTTGTAAAACAGCTCGAGCTCAGTGAGGTTGGATGGAGAGCATTTGTGAACAGCAGTTTTCAGTTCTTTCCACAGATTCTCGATTGGATTCAGGTCTGGACTTTGACTTGGCCATTCTAACACCTGGATATGTTTATTTTTGAACCATTCCATTGTAGATTTTGCTTTGTGTTTTGGATCATTGTCTTGTTGGAAGACAAATCTCCGTCCCAGTCTCAGGTCTTTTGCAGACTCCATCAGGTTTTCTTCCAGAATGGTCCTGTATTTGGCTCCATCCATCTTCCCATCAATTTTAACCATCTTCCCTGTCCCTGCTAAAGAAAAGCAGGTCCAAACCATGATGCTGCCACCACCATGTTTGACAGTGGGGATGGTGTGTTCAGCTGTGTTGCTTTTACGCCAAACATAACGTTTTGCATTGTTGCCAAAAAGTTCAATTTTGGTTTCATCTGACCAGAGCACCTTCTTCCACATGTTTGGTGTGTCTCCCAGGTGGCTTGTGGCAAACTTTAAACGACACTTTTTATGGATATCTTTAAGAAATGGCTTTCTTTTTGCCACTCTTCCATAAAGGCCAGATTTGTGCAATATACGACTGATTGTTGTCCTATGGACAGAGTCTCCCACCTCAGCTGTAGATCTCTGCAGTTCATCCAGAGTGATCATGGGCCTCTTGGCTGCATCTCTGATCATTCTTCTCCTTGTATGAGCTGAAAGTTTAGAGGGACGGCCAGGTCTTGGTAGATTTGCAGTGGTCTGATACTCCTTCCATTTCAATATTATCGCTTGCACAGTGCTCCTTGGGATGTTTAAAGCTTGGGAAATCTTTTTGTATCCAAATCCGGCTTTAAACTTCTTCACAACAGTATCTCGGACCTGCCTGGTGTGTTCCTTGTTCTTCATGATGCACTCTGCGCTTTTAACGGACCTCTGAGACTATCACAGTGCAGGTGCATTTATACGGAGACTTGATTACAAACAGGTGGATTGTATTTATCATCATTAGTCATTTAGGTCAACATTGGATCATTCAGAGATCCTCACTGAACTTCTGGAGAGAGTTTGCTGCACTGAAAGTAAAGGGGCTGAATAATTTTGCACGCCCAATTTTTCAGTTTTTGATATGTTAAAAAAGTTTGAAATATCCAATAAATGTCGTTCCACTTCCTGATTGTATCCCACTTGTTGTTGATTCTTCACAAAAAAATACAGTTTTATATCTTTATGTTTGAAGCCTGAAATGTGGCAAAAGGTCGCAAAGTTCAAGGGGACCGAATACTTTCGCAAGGCACTGTACTATTCTAAACCTTACCGTAACCCTTAACCTTAGGAAGCAGTTGCTTATCAACAGTTTGTTGAACATCTACAGATGGACTGTGCAAATAAAGTGAATGAACGACACAAAATGAATATAAAAAATCTGAATGTATCCCGTTGAATTCAAAAGAAAAATAATCACATACTCCACACGTTGTTCTGTTACAGCCTGAATTCTAAATAGATTTGTACATGTTTCTAAAATCACACCCATCTACACACAATACCCCATAATGACAAAGTGAAAACATGTTTTTAGAAAGTGTATGTATTAAAAATGAAGTGCAGAAATATCTAATTTACATAAGCATTCACACCCCTGAGTCAATACATGTTAGAATCACATTTGGCAGTGATTACAGCTGGCAGTCTTTCTGGGTAAGTCTCTAAGAGCTTTGCAAACCTGAATTGTACAATATTTGCACATTATTATTTAAGAAATTGTCAAGTTGGTTGTGATCATTGTTAGACAGCCCTATTCAATTCATGCCATCATTTTTTAAGCCAATTTAGGTCAAAACTGTAACTAGGCTTCTCGGAAATATTTGATGTTGTGTACATTTGGCTTTGTGTTTTAGGTAATTGTCCTGCTGAAAGATGAATTTGTCTCCCAGTGTTGGAAAGCAGACTGAACCAGATTTTCCTCTAGGATTTTGCCTGTGCTTAGCTCTATTTCATTTATTTTTATCCTAAAAAACTTCCTAATCCTTGCCAATGACAAGCATACCCATAACAGGATGCAGCCACCACCATGGTTAAAAATATGAAGAGTGGTACTCAGTGATGTGTTGTGTTGGATTTGCCCCAAACATAATGCTTTGTATTCAGGAGTAATTAGAATGTTGTTGATCCCTCCTCAGTTTGCTCCTATCACAGCCATAAAACTCTGTAACTGTTTTAAAGTCATTATTGGCCTCAAGGTGAAATCCCTGAGCGGTTTCCTTCCTCTCTGGAAGTCATGTGCGGTTCTGTTGAGGAGGACAACATCTAATGTTTGCTTCAACTTCACTTTCCAAATAAATCCTTCCATTAAAAAAAGGAAAATGTTTTTTTTAGTCACTTTCTCATTATAAAAACAGCGATGGTGAGATTGAAATGGTGAGATCAATGCTACCGATATTCATGCGTGCGTCGCCATGCATGCATCCAATCTATTTAGTCAGGCACACATATTGTCATTATAATCACATATTTTAGAATGTAATAATAATTTGAATATCAATGCATTGGGAATGCCTAGAAAATAAATCATTATTCTTAAAGTGATAATGGCCTACTTCTTTGATACTTTTTGCATGCATGCTCTTTGGGGCCGAGGGAGGGAGGGTTTCTATATTAAGGCCTATATTTACAATTATATAAATTATACAATTGTATGACATTGATGTCCTTGAAAATTACAATTAAGCGCTTGAAAAATACCCTGAAAGTCCTTGAATTTGACTTGCCAATGTCTATATGAGGATGTGTAGTTCACGGCCGATGTTATTGTATAGGTGGAGTTATGGGCCAGTTTGCTGCTATTCACTTTAACTCTTCTAGAAACTGCATGAACATCCTCTTCATTTCTCTTTCAAAACATTTTGAGATGTTGATCCCTTATGTCATGCACTGCCCCCATTATTTATAATATAGAAAGACCCATATGTCTATGTGTAGTGAGAATTATCATTAGTCAAGATTAGAATTTTTCAAAAAGAATGTATTTGGTTGCAAAATTATCTCCATGTTCAGAGGAAATGCCGTTTCAAACGGATTTCTAAACCAGCACAGGGTCTGAAAAGTAAAAGGTGTTTAAACGCAGTCAGAAAGTAGAGACTTGACTGGGTCTTTAGAAATGCCTCAAGCTGTATGTGACTCAGTCACTGTTCTGCCTCTGGAGACAGAGCGGTTGTACGCAACAACATTTATTTCAAACCTGACAAAATCACATTCCAAGATGTGTGTATCT
Organism: Oncorhynchus clarkii lewisi; assembly: GCF_045791955.1. Lineage (NCBI taxonomy): Eukaryota > Metazoa > Chordata > Actinopteri > Salmoniformes > Salmonidae > Oncorhynchus > Oncorhynchus clarkii. Next base: position 8,866,574 of record NC_092152.1, read on the forward strand.
TTAACAAGTCCCTTTCTATTAGATGACGATGAACGCAGAATTCAGAATCAAACTTGGGCGTAAGATCCAAAGCTCACCCACTGCTTGTGTACATCAGATATTACTAATTCAGTAGTTTGTAAAGCTAACGTGCAGGGGTCTAAGGCCAGTTAGTGAAGGATATTCTCTTGAACAGACACATCAAGGTGTCTGCCTCACATGGGGCTCCCGAGTGGCGCAGTGGTCTAAGGCACTGCATCTCAGTGATAATAGGTGTCACTACAGACCCTGGTTTGATTCCAGGCTGTATCACAGCTGGCCGTGATAGGGAGTCTCATAGAGTGGCGCACAATTGGCCCAGTGTCATCTGGGTTAGGGCTTGGCCAGGGTAGGCTGCCAGTGCCTTGGCTCAAAAACTGATCAAGAGGGATAAGGATGGTTTCAATATTAATAATATTAATAATATTATTATCAATAGTAATTACTGCAAAACAATTAGCTTGCATAACAAGGAGGTAGAGAAAAAGCTAATTATAGAGGTTAGTGTGCATTTGCTGAACAAACACCAAGACAGGGAATGGAAGGGAAATATATGCATTTTGGAACTCCTTTCCGATGAGACACGTTGTAAAGAAGTTTAGAGCAACGCTGACGTTAACAAAGGATCATTCTAAAGCACACAGATCCTAAGGTTATCTTACAAGGCAAAGCATGAACAAAGAGATGCCTACTAGACCAGAGACCTAGAAGCCTAGGAAATGAGAACATATCGTTCAACCTTTCTCCAAAAGACAGGATACAGGATAAGAGAGAGAACAACAGACCTTCATTCCTTTTATAACATCTGAAGGTGTAACTTTTCCAAACCCAAAACCAAACACCATTGACCTTTCAAATGATACCATGTTTACAGTAATCTGATCACCCACACGTTGTCACAGCATCTAAAGGCTTGTATGGGGGGGTGAGACTTATTCCTGAATTCCTGAAAGGATGATACAACTCCTTTACATATAATAATTCAGAGATCACCTTGTCCAGATACAGTTACCACAGAGATCATACATCCATATAGATAGCATCAGAGTTATCCTTAGTGAACAGTTGCCACAGAGATCATACATCCATATAGATAGCATCAGAGTTATCCTTAGTGAACAGTTACCACAGAGATCATACATCCATATAGATAGCATCAGAGTTATCCTTAGTGAACAGTTACCACAGAGATCATACATCCATATAGATAGCATCAGAGTCCTCTTCAGGGAACACGTTTCAGTTAGATAGTAAACATGGATACTAGAGTTGTAACGGTTTTCTGTATGTGAAGGAGAGTCGGACCAAAATGCAGCGTGTAGATTTCGATCCATGTTTTAATAAACAAACGTAAAACACGAATCAATACAAACACTACAAAAATAAAGAACGTAATGAACGTAACGAAAACCTAAACAGCCTATCTGGTGAAAACACATAGACAGGAACAATCACCCACCAACACACAGTGAAACCCAGGCTACCTAAATATGGTTCCCAATCAGAGACAATGACAAACACCTGCCTCTGATTGAGAACCATATCAGGCCGAACATAGAACTGGACAAACTAGACATGTAACATAGAATGCCCACTCAGATCACACCCTGACCAACCAAAACATAGAAACATACAAAGTAAACTATGGTCAGGGTGTGACAGTACCCCCCCCCCCCCAAGGTGCGGACTCCGGCCGCAAAACCTGAACCTATAGGGGAGGGTCTGGGTGGGCATCTGTCCGCGGTGGCGGCTCTGGCGCTGGACGTGGACCCCACTCCATAATAGTTTTAGTCCACCTCCTTAGCGTCCCTAGATAGGTTACCCTCCTTAATGACCGCTCGGGACAGAGGGGCAGCTCGGGACAGAGGTAGCTCGGGACTGATGGGTAGCTCAGCACTGAGAGGAAGCTCAGCACTGAGAGGAAGCTCAGCACTGAGAGGAAGCTCAGCACTGAGAGGAAGCCCAGGCAGGTAGTTGGATCTAGCAGATCCTGGCTGACTGGAGAATCTGGAAGAGTCTGGTCGACTGGAGAATCTGGAAGAGTCTGGTCGACTGGCAGATCTGGAAGAGTCTGGTCGACTGGCAGATCTGGAAGAGTCTGGTCGACTGGCAGATCTGGAAGAGTCTGGTCGACTGGCAGATCTGGAAGAGTCTGGTCGACTGGCAGATCTGGAAGAGTCTGGTCGACTGGCAGATCTGGAAGAGTCTGGTCGACTGGCAGATCTGGAAGAGTCTGGTCGACTGGCAGATCTGGAAGAGTCTGGTCGACTGGCAGATCTGGAAGAGTCTGGTTGACTGGCAGCTCTGGCTGCTCCATGCTGATTGGCTGCCCCATGCTGACTGGCAGCTCTGGCTGCTCCATGCTGACTGGCTGCTCCATGCTGACTGACAGCTCTGGCTGCTCCATGCTGACTGGCAGCTCTGGCTGCTCCATGCTGACTGGCAGCTCTGGCTGCTCCATGCTGACTGGCTGCTCCATGCTGACTGGCTGCTCTGGCTGCTCCATGCTGACTGGCGGCCCTGGCTGCTCCATGCTGACTGGCGGCCCTGGCTGCTCCATGCTGACTGGCGGCCCTGGCTGCTCCATGCTGACTGGCGGCCCTGGCTGCTCCATGCTGACTGGCGGCTCTGGCGGCTCCTTGCAGACTGGCAGCTCTGGCGGCTCCTTGCAGACTGGCAGCTCTGGCGGCTCCTTGCAAACTGGCAGCTCTGGCGGCTCCTTGCAGACTGGCAGCTCTGGCGGCTCCTTGCAGACTGGCAGCTCCCTGCAGACTGGCAGCTCCTTGCAGACTGGCAGCTCTATGCAGACTGGCAGCTCTATGCAGACTGGCAGCTCAATGCAGACTGGCAGCTCAATGCAGACTGGCAGCTCCTTGCAAACTGGCAGCTCCTTGCAAACTGGCAGCTCCTTGCAAACTGGCAGCTCCTTGCAAACTGGCAGCTCCTTGCAAACTGGCAGCTCCTTACAAACTGGCAGCTCCTTGCAAACTGGCAGTTCTGAACAGGCGGGAGACTCCAACAGCTCTGAAAAGGAGGAAGGCTCTGGCAGCGCTGGACAGGCGAGACGCACTGTAGGCCTGATGCGTGGTGCTGGCACTGGTGGTACTGGGCCGAGGACACGCACAGGAAGCCTGGTGCGGGGAGCTGCTACCGGAGGGCTGGGGTGTGGAGGTGGTACTGGAAAAACCGGACCGTGCAGGCGCACTGGAGCTCTTGAGCACCGAGCCTGCCCAACCTTACCTGGTTGAATGCTCACGGTCGCCCTGCCAGTGCGGCGAGGTGGAATAGCCCGCACTGGGCTATGCAGGCGAACCGGAGACACCGAGCGCAAGGCTGGTGCCAAGTAAGCCGGCCCAAGGAGACGCACTGGGGACCAGCTGCGTAGAGCCGGCTTCATGGCATTAGGCTCGACGCTCAATCTAGCCCGGCCGACACGCTGAGCTGGAATATACCGCACCGGGCTATGCACCCGCACTGGAGACACCGTGCGCACCACTGCATAACACGGTGCCTGTCCGGTCTCTCTAGCCCCCCGGTAAGCACAGGGAGTTTGCCCAGGTCTCCTACCTGGCGTAGCCATACTCCCTGTTAGCCCCCCCCCAAGAAATTTTTGGGGCTGCCTCTCGGGCTTCCTTGCCAGCCTTGTTCCCTCATATCGCCGGCTCCTTTCTCTGGCTGCCTCTGCTCTCCTAAGTGCCTCCACCTGTTCCCATGGGAGGCGATCTCTTCCAGCTAGTATCTCCTCCCAAGTGTAACAGCCCTTGCCATCCAAAACGTCCTCCCATGTCCATTCCTCTTTACGCTGCTGTTGCTGCCTGTTGACACGCTGCTTGGTCCGTTGGTGGTGGGTGATTCTGTAACGGTTTTCTGTATGTGAAGGAGAGTCGGACCAAAATGCAGCGTGTAGATTTCGATCCATGTTTTAATAAACAAACGTAAAACACGAATCAATACAAACACTACAAAAATAAAGAACGTAATGAACGTAACGAAAACCTAAACAGCCTATCTGGTGAAAACACATAGACAGGAACAATCACCCACCAACACACAGTGAAACCCAGGCTACCTAAATATGGTTCCCAATCAGAGACAATGACAAACACCTGCCTCTGATTGAGAACCATATCAGGCCGAACATAGAACTGGACAAACTAGACATGTAACATAGAATGCCCACTCAGATCACACCCTGACCAACCAAAACATAGAAACATACAAAGTAAACTATGGTCAGGGTGTGACAAGAGTGTTATTCTATCACAGATTATATAGTCAGTCCTATGCATACTGCAGAGAGAGAGAGCTACATTTTGGCCCCTCAGAGGGGAAAGGGTGTACCGACCCTTAGGTATTGTCTTGGTGACAGAGGGGACATAAATTAGGGCCGAGCCTACAACGTCGATGAATTGACAGCATCATAATTGAATTCACTACCCATTTCCATTTCCCTTTTCAAAAACATTACAGGGTACGTAGAAAGTCTACTGGATCTCCTCCCCAACAAGGGTACCCTGATCCAGCGCCGCATGTGGGGAAGCTGCTCGAGCAGTTCATCCCAGGACCCCTGTTTGCCCAGTGAGAGAGGCCTGAGCTGTCCATCCCAGGACCCCTGTCTGCCCAGTGAGAGAGACCTGAGCTGTCCATCCCAGGACCCCTGTCTCCCCAGTGAGAGAGACCTGAGCTGTCCATCCCAGGACCCCTGTCTCCCCAGTGAGAGAGACCTGAGCTGTCCATCCCAGGACCCCTGTCTGCCCAGTGAGAGAGACCTGAGCTGTCCATCCCAGGACCCCTGTCTTCCCAGTGAGAGAGACCTAAGCTGTCCATCCCAGGACCCCTGTCTGCCCAGTGAGAGAGACCTGAGCTGTCCATCCCAGGACCCCTGTCTGCCCAGTGAGAGAGACCTGAGCTGTCCATCCCAGGACCCCTGTCTTCCCAGTGAGAGAGGCCTGAGCTGTCCATCCCAGGACCCCTGTCTGCCCAGTGAGAGAGACCTGAGCTGTCCATACCAGGACCCCTGTCTCCCCAGTGAGAGAGACCTGAGCTGTCCATCCCAGGACCCCTGTCTGCCCAGTGAGAGAGGCCTGAGCTGTCCATCCCAGGACCCCTGTCTGCCCAGTGAGAGAGGCCTGAGCTGTCCATCCCAGGACCCCTGTCTCCCCAGTGAGAGAGACCTGAGCTGTCCATCCCAGGACCCCTGTCTCCCCAGTGAGAGAGACCTGAGCTGTCCATCCCAGGACCCCTGTCTGCCCAGTGAGAGAGACCTGCGCTGTCCATCCCAGGACCCCTGTCTGCCCAGTGAGAGAGACCTGAGCTGTCCATCCCAGGACCCCTGTCTGCCCAGTGAGAGAGACCTGATCTGTCCATCCCAGGACCCCTGTCTGCCCAGTGAGAGAGACCTGAGCTGTCCATCCCAGGACCCCTGTCTTCCCAGTGAGAGAGACCTGAGCTGTCCATCCCAGGACCCCTGTCTGCCCAGTGAGAGAGACCTGAGCTGTCCATCCCAGGACCCCTGTCTGCCCAGTGAGAGAGACCTGAGCTGTCCATCCCAGGACCCCTGTCTTCCCAGTGAGAGAGGCCTGACAAGGATGAGGCCATAGGTGGATTTGTCTCCCTCTTCAATTTTGGGGGTGACTGAAGACCCAGGTACATTGGTCCCTCTCCTCTCCTTGTCCCCTCCCCATCAATCTCTGTATGTGGTTGCATTTCCAAGCATACACTTTTACGAGATATGACATCATATTGTTACTTTTTATTGTTATTTTTCAAGCATTCAGACGTGAGAGAAGTGTTACAAATTGTACAATTCAATGAGTCCTGCACACTGTAGGGTGGCCGGGTGCCTATACTGTATTAGGCTTATGGCTCTAAATCTTTTTTTGTCAAATGATGTCTCCCCATTATTTCTCACCTTCATTTCTCACGAGTGTTCATGTTGATCAATGTTTTGGCTATGCTGGCCTATTGTAGATGATCAAATAAATGTCTGATCAATACCTACAATTCTGAACATATTGTCATTTATAATGATAATGCGGAGGCACCACCAATAATACATTGTCCAGTATACGTATTGTATGCTGTTTTCATGTCCATTCCCTTCTGTCTAAGCTTATAACGTGACTCAGGCTTTACTAATTCTGAAGAACTGTATCAGTGAAGTGTATTCTGTAATTAGTTACACAACAATAGAAATGCAGTCGTGTATTGCTGCTGTAAGTCTGACATCCAACAGTCCTTGACCAGCTCTGTTGACCATGAGAACATTTTGCTGAGAGGATGGGTTGAGGCATGCTGTCTCGGCTCGGAATTACATGTTTACCTGGTCATCAATGACATGTGGGCCATTGTTTACCTCGTCATCAATGACATGTGGGCCATTGTTTACCTCGTCATCAATGACATGTGACCCATTGTTTACCTCGTCATCAATGACATGTGGGCCATTGTTTACCTCTTCATCAATGACATGTGACCCATTGTTTACCTAGTCATCAATGACGTGTCCCATTGTTTACCTTGTTACCTGGCAACGACCAGAAAGACATGAGATAAAAGGTACAATTTCTTAAGTTCTGAACATTTTAATAAAAGTCAAAAATATAATTCAAAGGCTATTTTGACTGGGGAAATGGGATAACTGCGCGGGACCTTAAAGTTCAAGGGCAGAATACATGTAGAGAGAAATGTGCATTAAAAAGACAATCACAGTCAGTTTCATTTACGGGCGCGTAACTAGGTTCTGAATTCCCCCCATAGAGAATAGCCATTTATGTGGTTGTTTATTACCTGACCAGACAAATAGTTAGTGACAGACCACAGTCGTCTAGGTGGTTGTTTCATGGTGGCTGTTGAAGCCTGGCAGCGGCCATTTTGAGAAGAGCTTCAGGGTTAGGTTGGCAAAGTGCTGTGAAGGGTTTAGGATCAGCTCATCCTGAAATACTCCGGTACCATGAGCTGCATTGGCTTTTACTGTGACGTGGTAACATAATTAATTTCATAAAAAAATATGTTTTATTGTCACTTACTTCGGTGCAGTGAAATGTGTTGTTTTTACAGGGACAGCCCCAGTTGCACTGCACCCCTGGAGCGAATGAGGTGAAAGTGCCTTGCTCAAGGGCTCATTGACAGATTTCTTTACCTTGTCAGCTCAGGTATTTGAACCAGTGACCACTTGGCTACTGGCCCAATGCTCTAACTGCTACCTGCTGCACTGTCACAGAAATTGGACCGCAGGAAGAATATCTACTGCATGAGCAACAGTTATTGGGGCTTCTAATAAACTATACTAAACAAGGGCTGTGTCTGGTTGCTAAAAGCATTGCAAATCACATGAGAGATTTGACCCATGTGCTCCACAATGTAGTAATACAAACCTATGACTTGTGTTACATCATGATACAATGAATATGTCTGGACTACAATACTATTTACCTTGTTCTGTATCAATAAAATAAAAACATGATTGAAGAAAGTTCGGTTTACAGCTACTTCAGGCAGTTGCCTCTTATTATAGGCAGTACTGGATCCATAATGTTTAGTCATCTCGTATTTGATGGGGAAATGGGTTTCTTTCATCCGGCGTTCAACACAGAAAGAACATACTACTTCATCAATGATGAACGTCTTGAGCTGTTTTCCCTCCCCTTTCTAAGCTGAAGGTGTTGTACCAATGAGGAAGTCTCCATGGGGCTGCAGGGTAGCCTCGTGGTTAGAGCGTTGTGCTAGTAACCGGAAGGTTGCAAGTTCAAATCCCCGAGCTGACAAGGTACACATCTGTCGTTCTGCCCCTGAACAGGCATTTAACCCACTGTTCCTAGGCTGTCATTGAAAATAAGAATTTGTTCTTAACTGACTTGCCTAGTTAAATAAAGGTAAAATAAAAAATATAGATAAGACACCTCAGACCTCTCCTAATCCAACCCTCCCTCTCTTCTCTACTGCTCCCACACCATGCAAACAGCCTCATCACAAAACGCACATTGCCCTGCCCAGCCCATCTACCCACAACTTCTTCTCCATCGCTGTCCCCGCTTTGATGCATGACGAACAGGAAGGACACGAGCTCGAGGTTCGGTTCTGTTTCATCTTCCATTTATCCCCTCTCTGAGTTATTTAATAAAGACTGTGAATTTTTAGAATGACCCCATGGGAGACGGATCGATCGGTGCCCCGGGGGAGGGAGTGGGAGAACAGATGAGCTACGTGGTGGCAGAATATTAGAAATGAATCGCAATTAGATATTAGGTCTTACACAGAGGTGTTTAAGAAATGTCCCCTCCTCTTCCTCAGTGTTATGTTGTTAATGAGACCCACACAGCCATTTGAAATGGTAAAATGTACATATCAGGTGTAGGTTCAACAGTCATAGTTCTGCGTGTTGGGCTCCCGAGTGGCGCAGTGGTCTAAGGCACTGCATCTCAGTGCATCACTGAAGTCCCTGGTTTGAATCTTGGCTGAATCACCTCCGGCTGTGATTGAGAGTCCCATAGGGCCCTGCGCCGGCCTGGGTAAGCCGTCATTGTAAATGAGAAATGTTTCTTAACTGACCTGTCTAGTTAAACAAATAAAACATCTTCCCTTCCTCAGTTATACCCAATAAAATAGTGTTATGTTGTTAATGTGCCCACACAGCCATTTGCAATTGTATAATTTATATATCAGGCTTTAGGTTCAATAGTCAAAATTCAAACCGATGCTGCATGTTCCTCAAGACATGTCGTTTACACCCCACCCATTTTGAAATCATATCGGAATAGTTTTTTGCGTTACACTGCCCAGAGAAAGTTGTGTGATTATTTTTGAAAGGTAAATTTATTGAGATTACATTCAAGACCAACAATCTGTGAAGGAGTGGTTACTGGATAGGGGACGAAACACTAGGGCTGATTAGAAGTGGACAAAACCTATTGTTTCCGTTCCTTATAGCCTTGCTGTGGAATTCAATTTCTCCTCAGCCTCACCTCAGTCCAGGCAATGCTATCTCTTCCCCATGCTGTGATGAAACATTCCTTTAAACCTTAGAGGTTATCTTTGGCTGGTCTCTCTTCCCACTCTCCTCTCCTTCTCTTTGTGGAATACAGATGGCTGCGCTCCCTCTCTAGCTCCAGCCGCTCCAGCTCCCCCTCCCCCTCCGCATCCCCCTCCCCCTGCTCTGGCCATCGGTGATATATGGCTTGTTTCATACACAGATTACTTTGATCTACTTTAAAAAAATAAAATAAAAACTTTTTCCCTGTCACTGAATTCTGGTGGTACGAGGGATATCTGAAATAGATTAACAATCCCCATCATCTACGGCTACCCAGCCAGTGTGAAAATGACTTTTCTATGCTTAGCTGAATACTCATAGTTTTTCTTTTCTTTTTTCACCCAGCAATACTGTAAACCTAATTTACATTCAATGCGATGCGGCATTCCCAAGTCACTTAGATCCTAAAACGCCTATGTCGCCTGGAGACAGAAAAGCCTTCTGGGAGCCACATCATGCAGTCTCTCTCTGCGGTAGGCGTATCCACTGGAGCTAATGGAAAAAAGATAATGTTTCAAACCAATAATATGATAGTCATATGAGTTACTGTAAACTTTATTTACATTTAGTGCATTCCTAACTCGCTTAGATCCGTTCCTAGAATGCTTATGTCGCCAATTGCCACTTATAATGGCAATGGGCTGTGGCAATTTAGGTCTATGGGCAGAGCAGAGCAGAGCAGAGCAGAGCAGGGCAGAGCAGAGCAGTGCAGAGCAGGGCAGAGCAGAGCAGGGCAGGGCAGGGCAGGGCAGGGCAGGGCAGAGCAGAGCAAGGCAGAGCAGGACAGGGCAGAGCAGAGCAGGGCAGGGCAGGGCAGGGCAGAGCAGGGCAGAGCAGAGCAGGGCAGAGCAGGGCAGAGCAGAGCAGGGCAGAGCAGGGCAGGGCAGAGCAGGGCAGGGCAGAGCAGGGCAGGGCAGAGCAGAGCAGAGCAGGGCAGGGCAGGGCAGAGCAGAGCAGAGCAGGGCAGGGCAGGGCAGAGCAGGGCAGGGCAGGGCAGGGCAGGGCAGGGCAGAGCAGAGCAGAGCAGAGCAGAGCAGTATGTATCCCAAAGCAGTATGAATTCTGTTAATACCTCACCTCAGTATAGCTGATCTTAGATGTGTTCCCTGTCTTCTGTGCATCAGTGGGAGTTTATATTTTAACTGAGTTTTCTATTGATAAACTCGTAAATTGGGCCTTTACAGACCTATTACTGTTGGGTGCAGAGCTCTTCTACTTAAACTAATTAAGAGAAGACAGATAAGTCACATAAAATAAAGGAATAAAACCATGTTATATTGTTGAGCCCTATTGGAGAACTAAGGAGGGATTCATTTTTAAAATGCAGCCGTGCTTGTAAATCTGTTGAGGTACTTTTGGCATGGTCTACAGAAAAGACAAAACAAATGGAAGTCGGTGGATTGTCTTTTGTTTTCTCCTGTATTATGTGTTTCGATTGTGTGGGCATCCAAACTGTTCTATTTCTTTCCCCTTTCAAATATGAAATGGATTTTGAAATTGTTGCATCAAAGTGTTGGAGTAGACAGTAGAAGTTGCTTGACTAAATTCCCATCAGCAAATGTTTGCTATCTACCTCTCTCACCTCACAGAAGAAAGGCATTTCCCTTCTACGCTTGAACTGTTGATGGCCTTGAGAAAAAGTATTTAGACCCCTTGACCGTTTCCACATTTTGTTGTGTTACAGATTGAATTTTAAACGGATTAAATGTAGATGTTGTGCCACTGGTCTACACACAATACCCCATAATGTCAAAGTGGAAATATGTTTTTACATTAAAAAAAATAAAAAATAATAATAATAATAATACAATTTGAAAAGCTTTAAGTTTCGAGTCCATAAGTATTCAATCACTTTGTTAAGGCAAGCCTAAATACATTCAGGAGTATAATGTGCTTGACAAGTCACAAAACACAGTGTGCACAATTTTTTTGGAATGACCACCTCATCTCTGTACCCCACAGATACAATTATCTGTAAGGCCCCTCAGTCGAACATTTCTAACACAGATTCAACCACAAAGACCAGGGAGGTTTTCCAATGTCTCGCAAACAAGGGCCCCTATTGGTAGATGGGTTAAAAAAAAAGCAGACTTTTTAAAATATATTTTTTTACCTTTATTTAACCAGGTAGGCCAGTTGAGAACAAGTTCTCATTTCCAACTGCGACCTGGCCAAGATAAAGCAAAGCAGTGCGACACAAACAACACAGAGTTACACATGGAATAAACAAACGTACAGTCAATAACACAATAGAAAAATCTATATACAGTGTGTGCAAAGCCTAGTGGTTAGTGGTGCAAAGCCTAGTGGTTAGAGCGTTGGACTAGTAACTGCAAGGTTACAAGTTCAAATCCCCGAGCTACAAATCTGTCGTTCTGCCCCTGAACAGGCAGTTAACCCACTGTTCCTAGGCTGTCATTGAAAATTAGAATTTGTTATTAACTGACTTGCCTAGTTAAATAAAGGTTAAAAAATAAAAATGTAGTAAGATTAGGGAGGTAAGGCAATAAATTCCCCCTTCAATTGAACCGGTGGGAAAGTGGCCACATCTTTCTTAAAAAATAACAAAAAAGTATATTTATATGGCAGTAGTGGAACTTATAAATTGGCTACAATAATTACAATAACTTTTCAAGCACCAACGTGAGGGAATGTCAGATTTTCAAGGTAGGTAGGCCTATTCCAGTACTTAAATTTATGTTCCAATTTCACGTTCAAGTACGCTGCTTCCAGAACCTTCAGAACCTTCAGAACCTTCCAGAACATTCTATTATTTCAAATTGCAGGTGTCACATGGAAAACATAATGTATTTGGTTTCATTACCAGATTATATTGTGATTACGCCTACTAAGCTATTTAATTAGTTGTCATTATATCCAGAATAATTCATTTATAAAACATATGAAAACATGAACTCATTACCTTGGTGGTTTCTCTGTTAAATCTAATGAGACCCTGCTGTAAATCAAGCAGAGAGACAACAGATGATCAACATCAAGTCACTAAGGGATCCAATGTGGATCACCGGTGTAATGAATGAGACACCAAAATATTCTGGACATTCCTCGCAAGCACCTTTTTTTCCAGCACTTGGGCTGTTGTTGTGGTATCACAATAGCTGTTCGTCAACTTGACTGTCATTGGGAAAATTACTTCCTGGATCAGATGATGATATTATGGCATAACTGATCAGCTGGACACCAAATGCACACCCAACAAGTATTATGCATTGAACCACGTTAATGACAGTATCGATTTAGGTTCTAAGTGTCAAGGTAAAGTGACTCTTTCGGGTTAGAAGAAGCATTCGTAAGGAGACATGAAACGATACATAGTTAAACTGCATTTTCTGAGCTCTTAATACAAAAAACTGCCCAACAGCTATAACCAGGATTGTTACAGGGTTCAAGTTCAACGTCTAATTTAAACTGATTAATGCTTAATATATGATATAAGAACAACTTACACTGCTAGAAATGCAAGGACAGAAAAGTTATGTTTTATGCCACACAATGTTGGATACATCTGTCAAGACACCAACCATGATACATTTGCATATCAACTCGTGAATTTGATTGAATGTAGAGCTATCCCCCCCCCCTCTCCTTGTGTCTTAATGTAATGACATGGACATGTTTTGCTGATTATTATCAACGACTTCTCAACAGTTGCAACAAGTTGTCCAGTGTAGGAAATCTTCACTGGTACCCTTGTTTGTGTCACTACCTTTTAAATGTTGTTTTCCAACTGTTTTTCAGAACACGTTGTTACTTTTAGCTTTTATTTTAATGTGTTCTGTTTCTGTTCATCTAAACTCAAGAATTGACCTTGGGGTGATTTGTTTTCATGAATATGGTTTCAATACTTTTCAAGCCAAAACTCTCTCTTTTTCAAGGAAAAATAACAATTTAATGCTTCTGCTAAAGTAACTTTAATTCTTTAATTATGCATATACTGTACCTAGGGACATTTGCATGTCTAAAGCTCATTGTCAATGCTCCTCCTGTTGCCATTGGCCCCAGGACTAGAGGTTGGGTTCCATAAGCTGGACTGAAGATTCAAGAACAAACTCATGTGGTGCAGGCAGTTTCTTCCTGTATTGGACACAGGCTGTCCATGTACAGCTTCTGTCCATGGGGGATTTATCAGCCCTAATTTATGTGCTCTCTGTCACCTCCAACCGCATGGCAAATGGCCTAAGACAATGCCTAAGGGTCAGTATGCCCTTTCCCACCTCTGACGGGCTAAAATGTAGCTCTCTCTCTCTGCAGTATGCATAGGACTGACTATTTAATTTGTGATAGAATAACACTCTAGTATCCAAGTTTACTATCTAACTGAAACGTGTTCCCTGAAGAGGACTCTGATGCTATCTATATGGATGTATGATCTCTGTGGTAACTGTTCACTAAGGATAACTCTGATGCTGTCTATATGGATGTATGATCTCTGTGGTAACTGTTCACTAAGGATAACTCTGATGCTATCTATATGGATGTATGTTCTCTGTGGTAACTGTTCACTAAGGATAACTCTGATGCTATCAATATGAATGTATGATCCCTTATTGATGTCACCTTGAGACAATTGAGACATGGATTGTGTATGTGTGCCATTCAGAGTGTGAATGGGCAAGACAAAAGATTTGAACGGGGTATGGTAGTAGGTGCCAGGCCCACCGATTTTAGTCTATCGAGAACTGCAACATTGCTGTGTTTTTCACCTCAACAGTTTCCTGTGTGAATCAAGAATGTTCTAAAATTTTAGAAAAAGCTGTTGCGCAGCAACTCACTGCCATCCTGAAGACAAACAATGTATACACAATCCTTCAGTCTGGTTTTAGACCCCATCATAGCACTGAGACTGCACTTGTGAAGGTGGTAAATTACCTTTTATGGCGTCAGACCGAGGCTCTGCATCTGTCCTCATGCTCTTAGACCTTATAGTGCTGCTTTTGATACCATCGATCACCACATTCTTTTGGAGAGATTGGAAACCCAAATTGGTCTACACGGACAAGTTCTGGCCTGGTTTAGATCTTATCTGTCGGAAAGATATCAATTTGTCTCTGTGAATGGTATGTCCTCTGACAAATCAACTGTAAATTTCGGTGTTCCTCAAGGTTCCGTTTTAGGACCACTATTGTCTTCACTATATATTTTACCTCTTGGGGATGTCATTCTAAAACATAATGTTAACTTTCACTGCTATGCGGATGACTCGCAGCTGTACATTTCAATGAAACATGGTGAAGCCCCAAAATTTCCCTTGCTAGAAGCCTGTGTTTCAGACATAAGGAAGTGGATGGCTGCAAACTTCTCCATTTTATTTTACAATTTGTATCATAAAATATTAGCCACTATCGGGAGCCACCATTAGTAATACCCACATGCATTTATTTTTGCATCATTCCATTCTGTTGACCTTTCTTTCCTCTGTCACATCAGTGTAGTTGTTCCTGAAGGTCACTAGCATTAGTGGATCATATTAGGCTAACGTTGTGTAGTAATTTGGGACATGTAGTCTATTTTAATCATTTAAACTGCTCAGACCACACTGAGCAGTTTAAACCTGGAGGCTTCCGCATGGTTCATGATGACTGGACCGTTGTCATACAGTTCCATGATTAATGAGGATTAGGGTAGATTTATAGGATTATTATTTAACTCCCATTGCACACTTTTTTCCACCTTCCAATATTTCATGGATTGAACTTGAATATGACAACTTTCAGGCAGAATCAAAATTATTCATAATGCTTTCCTAACCCTAAAATTTGCCTAAATAATCCATATGATCAGAGTACTTTTAAATCTACAAGCTGGTGCTGAAACTGAGATGAATATGGATATATTTAGAATTTCTTTCATTAATCCCTGATATTCTGAATCCTTTCTCTCAATGTGTTCTACTGAGTCTGTGGACAAAATTATAATTAAAGGTGCACCGTATTTAAAAGGGATGGCTTAAGATAAATGTACTGAAAACCCCCGTTGAATAAAAACTCCACAAGAACGTCTGTCGACTAGTAAGTGGAAGGCTTTTCAGCAGTTGAATGTGCAAGTTAGCCACACCTGCAGAGTGTGTTACGTGACTGAAGAAGGCAAGTCTGAATACCAAACAAATACTAAGAAGTGTGTAGGAAAGGCATAAATTCCTAAATCGGGATTGGATCCTTATATTTGGGGCAGCAGGGTAGCCTAGTGGTTAGAGTGTTGGACTAGTAACTGAAAGGTTGCAAGTTCATATCCCCGAGCCGACAAGGTACAAATCTGTCGTTCTGCCCCTGAACAGGCAGTTAACCCACTGTTCCTAGGCTGTCATTGAAAATAAGAATTTGTTCTCAACTGACTTGCCTAGTTAAATAAAGGTCAAATAAAATGTAAAGGGTTTTTCAGATTCAATTAGATCTGTGGGTCATACTTTTTGAACAGCTAGCTCAGAAAATGAGTTTTCCAAAAGTTGTTTGCGGGTGTTGTATGTGGAGGATGAGGGCTGCAGTAGATATCTCAGATAGGGGGAGTGAGGCCTAAGAGGGGTTGATATAAGCAACAACCAGTGGGTCTTGCGAAGGGTATACAGAGATGACCAGTTTACAGAAGAGTATAGAGTGCAGTGATGTGTCCTTTATAAGGAGCACTGGTGGCAAACCTGATGGTCGAATGGTAAAGAACATCTAGCCGCTCGAGAGCACCCTTACCTGCCGATCAATAAATTAAATCTCTCTAGTCTAGCATGGGTAGGATGGTCATCTGAATCAGGGTTAGTTTGGCAGCTGAGGTGAAAGAGAAGCAATTACGATATAGGAAAACAAGTATAGATTTAACATTAGCCTGCAGCTTTGATATGTGCTGAGAGAAGGACAGTGTACCGTCTAGCCATACTCCCAAGTACTTGTATAAGTCCCATCATTGGATAGTTTGTGTTTCCCACTGGACTCCATAGGCCAGTATAGCTGACCGAAGTTCTAAATATAGAAAGAAGGAGTTGGCTGGTATTGTGTATATCTTTCAGAAAAACAAATTGAATAAAAACTCCTTGATCAAATTGGTAGGGCCACCCAGTGGGTATGTTTTCTGGGGTTGAATTACATTTACTCAGTGCACGCAAGGGAGCCACTTCTGCAAACCTCATTAAGAAGGTGCATAAGCTAAGCCTGAATACCAAACACTGATGTCCTTAAAGGGCAAGTGCAGTGACTTCCCTGTGTTTTATATATACTTCCACACTATGAGGTTGGAGTAATACTGTGAAATTGTGAAAATTACGATAATGCCCTTTTAGTATAACAGCTATAACCCCCCCCCGTTAGCCTGTTTTGTTGGGATGTAATTTTGGCCTGCCTGGTGTCAACTCCAGGCGGTAAATTGGGGCTTGATTCAATCAGATCCGCTTTAGCCAACGGTGTCAGAGGTGGAACTACGTTAGAGCTGTCAAAGCCACACGCTCCCAGCATTATACCTAAAGTGGACATTGGCTGCACAGAATCACATTAACCAGAAATCCCATGCGGCCTTGTTTACAAGTTGAAACAGTGGAATGTGAGATGTAATCTTCCACCTCCATTAGGATGATAGAAATTCTCATTATTCAGTTTAATGACACTTTCTCGTTCTGAGCTTCTAATGTGAGTGGGACAGGTGTTGGTTTTGTGACAATGATTGCAAGAGCATCTGCTCACTGATTTGACGGCTCCAACACAGTTCCACCTCTGACACCGCCAAAACATCTGCTTTGCCTGTGTCTGTTATCGCCGGTTATGCTTGATCTGACTGAATTTAGGCCTTAGTTAATAGACCAATAAGAAAGAGAGTTCCAAACCTCTCTGCCAATAACAGCTAGTTTTCTGCCAATAGCAGCTAGTTCCCCCCTCCTCCCAACTCGCAGACAGTCCAAGCAAAATTCTTGGCTAAGAAGCAATTTTAAAAAAAATGGAAAACATTCACAGTAAAGTACTTAATTGTTACTCAGAAATGATTTGATATTGAGATATAAAGAATGGCTGCTTTGCACCTTTATATCAGAGCACGTAAAAAAAGGCATACATTTGAATCAGTATGAATATAAATGAATCCCTTGAGTAATGATGCTAACCATTCTCTTTATTAGCCTTGTTGCATTGTAGGTTGCGGGTCAGGGAACACATTGAACAGGTTAGACGTTGTTAATGGAGATTGTGTTACAGAGTGTAGTGCTATGGGAGATGTGGCACTTTATGGTGTCTGTGTAATTAAGCCAGTAAAGCTCAGGGTCTTTCAGGCATTGTAACTTTTACTGCCAATTCATCACCCAGTTACACTTCACCATTGCTGCCTGGACCACAATACTAAACAAAATTGGTAGGATTCTGTATCTCACAGAATGTCCATTAAAGTTTGACATAAACTGATAATGAGTGTGCCCTTAACAGTTTTGCAAAATTCTGGGAAATCCAGGTTAAAGTAGGTGTTAGTTTTACACTGGACTTGTTACACTGGTTTATTTTATTTCATCTAACCCAGCTTCCAAGGGCTTTCAATGTGAGCTGGGAAGATATCGTAGGGAACTACTGTGAGTTACAATAAAGAACGAGCAAATGTTGTCTAACAATTCTCAGCACGGCTCATAATGAGTCCTATTGACTTTCTAATGAGATGTAACGACACTCTACGAACTCACATATTATGCAACTGTTGAGGAATAAGATCACTTACTTATCCCTTACGTTTACTTATGTAAACAGATACAATATCATGAACCCATTACTGCCAATACATTATAGATCATCTCAGAATTAAAGCTACCCTGGTTGAGTACTGTTGGGTGGGGGGTGAATAGAAACAGATGATGTTATAACAGGATGGGTATAAACACCTGATGTCATAACAGGATGGATAGAAACACCTGATGTCATAACAGGATGGGTATAAACACCTGATGTCATAACAGGATGGGTATAAACACATGATGTCATAACAGGATGGGTATAAACACCTGATGTCATAACAGGATGGGTATAAACACATGATGTCATAACAGGATGGGTATAAACACATGATGTCATAACAGGATGGGTATAAACACATGATGTCATAACAGGATGGGTATAAACACCTGATGTCATAACAGGATGGGTATAAACACCTGATGTCATAACAGGATGGGTATAAACACCTGATGTCATAACAGGATGGGTATAAACACCTGATGTCATAACAGGATGGGTATAAACACCTGATGTCATAACAGGATGGGTATAAACACATGATGTCATAACAGGATGGGTATAAACACCTGATGTCATAACAGGATGGGTATAAACACATGATGTCATAACAGGATGGGTATAAACACATGATGTCATAACAGGATGGGTATAAACACATGATGTCATAACAGGATGGGTATAAACACATGATGTCATAACAGGATGGGTATAAACACCTGATGTCATAACAGGATGGGTATAAACACCTGATGTCATAACAGGATGGGTATAAACACATGATGTCATAACAGGATGGGTATAAACACATGATGTCATAACAGGATGGGTATAAACACCTGATGTCATAACAGGATGGGTATAAACACCTGATGTCATAACAGGATGGGTATAAACACATGATGTCATAACAGGATGGGTATAAACACATGATGTCATAACAGGATGGGTATAAACACCTGATGTCATAACAGGATGGGTATAAACACCTGATGTCATAACAGGATGGGTATAAACACATGATGTCATAACAGGATGGGTATAAACACATGATGTCATAACAGGATGGGTATAAACACCTGATGTCATAACAGGATGGGTATAAACACCTGATGTCATAACAGGATGGGTATAAACACCTGATGTCATAACAGGATGGGTATAAACACATGATGTCATAACAGGATGGGTATAAACACCTGATGTCATAACAGGATGGGTATAAACACATGATGTCATAACAGGATGGGTATAAACACATGATGTCATAACAGGATGGGTATAAACACATGATGTCATAACAGGATGGGTATAAACACATGATGTCATAACAGGATGGGTATAAACACATGATGTCATAACAGGATGGGTATAAACACATGATGTCATAACAGGATGGGTATAAACACATGATGTCATAACAGGATGGGTATAAACACATGATGTCATAACTTGATGGGTATAAACACCTGATGTCATAACAGGATGGGTAT